>NC_089249.1:211261531-211561531 GCF_963930625.1 Muntiacus reevesi
AACTTGGACAAAGAATGTAATCTCTTCATTCTATATCTATATAAGGTTTTGAGATCTTCAAATTCAGTCTTGTCATTAGATAGCAACAATCTTTTGATACATATTTAGATAAGTAACTTTGGGAGTTCAGATCAATATTCATATTTCAATATTACAAGTTTTCTAAAAATATCTAATAACTCATAACACAGAAAGCATTTTTATAAGTACCCTAGAGAAGTATTGTTCTTGATGCATACTTAGCATAGAAACTTTAATTTTAACTAATGTCTTTTGCTAATTTCTTCTATAAATGTGTTTTACCAAAATTATACATAATTATATTAGTTGATTCCCGATAGCTCAGTTGATAAAGAATCCACCTGCAATGTAGGATATGTGGGTTTGATCCCTGGGTTGGGAAGATCCCCTGGAGAAGGGAAAGGTTACCCACTTCAGTATTCTGGCTTGGGAATTCCATGGACTGTATAGACCATGGGGTCACAAAGAGTCGGACACAACTAGCTATTTTTACTTCACATAGCTACTTTCTGGGCATCCCAGGGGGCTCAATGGTAAAGAATCCAGCTGACAATGCAGGAGACAAGGGTTTCACCCCTGGGTCAGGAAGATCCCCTGGAGAAGGAAATGGTAACTCCCTCCAATATTCTTAACTGGGAAATCCCATGGATAGAGCAGCCTGGTGGGCTACAGTCCATGGGGTCACAAAGAGTCTAACACAGCTAAGCAACGGAGCGCATATGCCAGCAGTACTGCCTACCATTACCTCTATTTGTTTCTATTTCTATCTATGTTCCCAAGGGACATGAACGATGTCTTACTAGTCTTTTTATTCTTTGCCAGTACCCAGAAGAGCATTCTTATAGTATGTAAATAACATTTTTATATGCAGGAATTAATGAAGTGGCACAAATATTCAAGAAACCAGATCTCTGCAAAGATCAGCAACTGATCCAGTCAGTGCCTTCTACCTGATCTTTGCTTATCTCAGTAAGGGCCCTCTCTCTCCTCTGTGCTTTTTGCTAAGTAGCCTCTTACAGGAAGGATGTTACTGCTCAAAACTGTAATTACTGGGACTGAACACAGATCAGTCAGTCACACTCTGATGAGATAATGTTGCAGGAACCAGTAATTGAGAAACCAAACACTACACTCGGAGAGTTGGAGGACTCAGGTTTATTACATCGGCAGGCCCAGAGGAGTTAACACTCCAAGTTCTGAGCCCCAGTCGAAGGGGTTACAGAGTTTTTATAGAAAGACTATAGTGGGCAACACTAGCTGCTAATAGGCTGGTTTAAGCTAAGGGGTTTTGTGCACATGGGAACAGCAATCGAGATGGGTAGCGGGATGCCTGACCTTTACATGGACAGGCATGATTAAGCAGGTTTGCAGGGGCTGGGCAATTGCAAAGAGCCGGACAAGGGTGAGTGAGACAAGCTCCAGTTTCTGGTATTGTAAGTCCCCACTTTCTGAGACTACGTGACCTATGTGATCCAAACTTTGCAAGGAGTAATCTGAATTATAGAAGCAGAAGAAGCAGGAGGTTATGTAAAATTTTAACTTTTCCTCTTCAAAAAAAATCAACTTGGTACACAGGTGGCTCAGATAGTAAATAATCCACCTGCAATGTGGAAGACCTGGGGTCTACCCCTAGGTCAGGAAGATCCCCTGGAGAAGGGAATGGCAACCCACTCCAGTAAAATTCCATGGACAGAGAAGCCTGATGGGCTACAGTCCTTGGGGTTGCAGAGAGTCAGACACGACTGAGTGACTAACACATTTACTTTCACAAAGAAGTCTACCAACATTATAGGCCAAGTTCTGAGCTCTGATTTTAAGATGTGAAATCTAAGATATGCTGTGAGCCCATGACTTCTTACAATTGTTTGTTTTAGGTTCAGCTATAAGCAGTCACTACTAGGACTTCCTTGGTTGTCCAGTGGTTAAGAACCCACCTGCCAATGCAGGGGACATGGGTTCCAGCCCTGGTCCAGGCAGACTCCACATGCCTTGGAGTAACTAAGCATGTGTGCCACAACTACCATAGCCTGTACACCCTGGAGCCCATGCTCTGTGTCAGCTACAAACTGGCACTTACAAAAGCATTGCCAACAACTGAACAAAGGCACTTGCCGTCTGCCTCTAGAGAGATTGAACCCCATGCTGCTATAGCTGTGGACCTTCAACAACCCCTGAGGGAGGTCAGGGTGGACTGAGGCACTCTGTGCTCCAGGGAATCTGGTGGGACAGGTCTTTAGATAGTTGGATGCTTTTAGGAACAGATTTTATGATCTCCATCCTTGCATCTCCTCATATCTAGAGGAGCACTAAATCCCTTCATGGTGACATCAGACCCTCATGACTAACAAAAAACCTTTTATTAATAGAGTACTTCATGGTGTTCAACTCCCCCTTCACCAAAACCTTATATATTGACTTTCCCCACTGCTGCTTTGGAGCAGTCTCTCAGAGTTATCTGAACTACTGCCTCCTGGGCTGCAGTCCTCACTTTGCCCCAAGTAAAATTTAACTTGCAGCTCTCAAGTTGTACATCTTTTTTAGTTGACATCTGCAACAAGAAAAACCATCACAATGAGAAACCCATGCACCGCAACTAGAGAGTAGCCCCTGCTCACCACAATTAGAAATAGCCCATGTGGAGCAACAGAGACCCAGTGGTGAAGCAAAAAATAAATAGAAGTTTAAAAGAGAAGTCACTACTAGTTTAAAAGGGCTTACTAACATATGTAAAACCATTCCCAGTGCCAAATTAAGATGGTAGAGTAGGAAACCATAGAACTCTTCCCAGGAACATATCAAAAATATATCTACATGTGAAACAACTCTCACCGAAAACTAACTGGAGTCTGTCAGAAAAAAACTCCTGTACAACCTAGGCTATGAGAAAAATCCACATGGACTTGGGTCAGAAGGGAAGAGAACTAATCAGGTCATAATCTCTTTTCTTCTGAATCCCTTCCAGTGTCAGAGATACACACCCCTAGGGAGTGTATGATTCAAGCTACACTTTGGGAGCCACTGCCCTGGGGTCTGACAAGGGGAAGACAAGATCTCTTGGCTGGGTGGAGGTCTGGTAGACTTGTAAGAGGACTGTGGGAAGCCTAGATTTCACTCATGAGAAGTGTGTGAAGTCTTGCTTGCTCCTAAAGTAGGGTGGAAAGGTCAGATTGAAACCTGTGAATGAATGACTGATTTCCTGTCATGGACCCAGCATGCACCCTAACCTGAGTTGACAAACACTCTAGTCCTGCTGGCCTTGCATTGTAGCCCCACACTAAAATGAAGGCTGTGATAAATAAGGAAAAAATTGAGCTATGAAACATTGAGGTTGGTCAAACTGCAAATAGCCTCTGAACAGGTAGAGAGCAGCCACTGCTGGCCATTGCATAGGTGGTATATCAGAGGCAGTCAGGATCTCTGAAGTCACTCCGACCCTTGCCAAATACTCTTAGTGAATATGAACAGAAACTGTGGGGCTCCTGTGCAAGGAAGCCCTTCCGGTCCCCCTCCTTTGTTATCTGTAGGAAATGTGCTTAAGCCACAATGACCTTCCCTGAGTTTTCCAAAGGGCTTTCCAAAAGGATTTCAAACAGTTGCTAAATAAGGGAAGGGAGGGGATGCAGAGACAAAGGAGGAGCAGTCTAGAAACAATAGTGCAGCCTTGGGACAGAATCCTGGTTCCCCCTCAGGGGATGCACATAACAATATCTTTGAGCTCTTTTGCAGAAATAAAACCCTCACCAAAGATGAGAAGAAGTTAACCACTTAAGTATTCTTCATTCCAGAGAGAAGGTCACAGTTTGATAACCTCAAAAACCAAAGAAGCTCATCAGGAGACTGCCTGGCTGCGGAGTCAGATTAAAGGAATGCAGGCCTAATCCTTATTAGAAACACTTTCAGATCCTTATTAGAAAACCCACCCTCGAACTATTGCTGTAAAACTCCTCACCAAATCCTCTAGGGTGGAGACACACAGTTTTTGAGGGCACAAAACTGCTATGTCCCCCTTTGCCTGGCAAAACTCTAAAGCTATTATTTTCTACTTCACTCCAAACTGTGTCTCTGAGATTTGATTCGGCACCAGTGTACAGAGGCCAAGACTTTGCATCAACACTAGCCTCTCCTGCTCCAGCCCTGCTTCCTTCTGGGACAAGGATGCAGGTGCTGGGTGGGGGAATAGCATAGGCTAAAAGGAAATTGAGGCAACCTGGACCCAACCTTCAGGGCTTCTGCTGCAGCAACTTGGAAAGGTTCAACTAGAACGAGAGAGGGCTCAACTAATTTAAGAAATGAAAGAACAGTGGCAACGACAAATTGGCACTTGCCAAGTATATTTGCCAGTGAACAAGGATATTTACCACCTGCCTCTGGAGAATTTAGGGTGGAGAGTGAGGCACTTTGTGCTCCAGGGAGACTGGTCTTTAGATAGTCGGATGTTTTCAGGAGCTGATTTCATGATCCCAATCCTTACATCCTCTCATATCTAGAAAATTACTATATCCCTTTATCAGTTCCTTGTGACTAGCAGAAAACCTTTTGTAAAGCAAAGGGTTGATTGTACTGAACCCCCGCCTTCACCAAGATCTTATATATTGACCTTTCCTCGTACCTCTTTGGAGGAGTCTCTCAGAGCTACCTGAGGTGCTGTCTCCTGGGCTACAGTCCTCATTTTGCCCCAAATAAAACTTAACTTGCAACTCTCATATTGTGCATCTTTTTAGCCACCAGCAGATACCACTGGGATACAAAAAACCATAAGCAAATGGACAACCTAGAAGAAATGAACAAATTTCTAGAAACACCCAATTTCCCAAGACTGAATCAGGGAGAAATAGCCAATCTGAACAGACTATCCCTAGTAATGAAATTGAATTGGTAATTTAGAATTCCCAGCAAACACCAGTACAGGATCAAATGGCTTCAGTAGGGAATTCAACCAAATGTATAAAGAAGAGCTCATACCAACCAATCAAAATCTTCCCCAAAATGGAAGAGGGTGGAACACTTCCAAATTCATCCCATGAGGCCAATATTACCCTAATATCAAATCCAGACAAAGACATTAGAAAAAAAGTTACAGGTCAGGATCTCTGATGAATATAGATGCAAAAATCTTCAAGAAAATATTAACAAATCTAATTAAACAATACATAAAAGGGATCACAGACTGTGATCGAGTTGGGTTTAATACAGGGGTACAAAGATCATTCAATATTTGCAAATCATTTAATGTGATACACCATGTTAACAACAGGAAGGATAAAAATCGCATACTCATCTCAATAGACAGAAAATCCAAAATTCTACACCCATTTAAGATAAAAACTCTCCTTAAAATTGGTTTAGAGGGATGATAAGTTGGTATAGAAATTGAAATACATATTTTAACACAATAAAGGCCACTTAGGAAAAACCCATGCTAACATTATATTTACTGCTGAAAAGGTAAAAACTTTTTCTCTAAAATCAGGAACAATGCAAGGAAATCCACCTTTGCCACTTCTATTTAACACAGTATTGGAAGGCTTAGTACAGCAATCAGACAGTAAATAAAAGGCCTCCAAATTGAAAAAAAAGAGGTAAAATTGTCACTGTTTGCAGATATGATACTATATACAGAAAGCTGTAAAGTCACCAAAAAGTTATTAGAACTAATAAATATATTTGTTAAAGTTGCAAAATACAAGATTAATGTACAGAAATCTGGTGCTTTTCTATACACTAATAATAAACTATCAGAAAGAAAATTCAAGGAAACAACCCCATTTACATTCACATCAGAAAAATAAAATACCTAGGAAAAAACATAACCAAGGAGATGAAATACCTATACCCTTAATACTACAAAACTTTGATGAAGTAATGGACAATGATATTAAGAAATGGAAATATATCTCATGTTCCTGGATTAGAAGAATTAAAATTGTTAAAAAGTACATACTATGCTGATGAGGGACAGGGAGGTCTGGCGTGCTGAAGTCAAGGTTTCAAAAGAGTCTGACACGACTTGGCAACTAAACAACAACAGAACTATCTAAAGCAATCTACAGATTTAATGCAATCCCCACTAAAATTCCCAAAGCATTTTTCACAGAACTAGAAAAAATAATCTTAAAGTTTATATGAAACCATTAAAGATTCTGAATTAATCTATAACAAAGGAGACAAGAATATACAATAGAGAAAAGACAGTATCATCAATAAGTGGTTCGAGAAAAATTGAACAGCCTCATGTAAAAGGATGATATTAGAATATTTCCTCACATCATTTACAAAAATAAACTCGAGATGGATTAAGAACCTAAAATGTAAGACCTAAAAACATAAAAGTTCTACAACAGAATGCATGCAGGATACTCTGACATGAACTGCAACAACATTTTTTGGATGACTCCTAACGGTAAAGAAATAAAAGCAAAAATAAACAAATGGAATCTAACTAAACTTAAAAGTTTTTGTATAGCAAAGGAAATTACTGACAAAATGAAAAGAAAACCTACTGAATGGAAAATGATATCTGCAAATTATATGACTGATAAGGGGTTGATGTCTAAAATATATAAACAGCTCATACTACTCATATAAACTTATATAAACAGCTCATACAACAATTCCCCCACAAAAAAAGAAAAAAAATCCAATTAAAAAATGAGCAGAAGGCCTGAATAGACATTATTCATAAGAAGATATACAAATGGGCAACAGGGTACACAAAAAATGCTTAATATCATGAATCATGAGGGAAATGCAAAGAAAAACCACAATGAGGTAACACCTCATACCTGTCAAAACTGGCTATTATCAAAATATACATGTAACAAATGTTGGCCAGAATGTGGAGAAAAGGGAACGATAGTATAATGTTAGTGGTATTGCACATTGATGCAACCACTATGGAAAACAGTATGGAGGTTCTTCAGATAACTAAAAATAGAATTGCCATATGATTCAGCAATTCCACTGCTGGGTATATATCTGGAAAAAAAAAATGAAAACACTAATTAGAAAAGATAGATGCACCCCAGTGTTCTGCTGCTGCTGCTGCTGCTGCTATTGCTAAATCGCTTTAGTGTCCAGCTCTTTGCAACCCCATGGACTGCAGCCTACCAGGCTCCTCTGTCCACGGGATTTTCCAGGCAAGAGTACTGGAGTGGGGTGCCATTGCCTTCTCCGACCCCAGTGTTCACAGTAGTATTATTTGCAATAGGTAAGATATTAAAGCAACCCAAGCATCTATCAACAGATAAAGAAGACATTGTGTTTGTATACATATATATGTATGCATTCACAATAGAATATTGTTGTTTAGTTGCTAAGTCTTGTCCAATTTTTTGCAACACCATGGACTACAGCCTGCTAGGCTCCTTTATCTATGGGATTTCCTAGGCATCATTGAAGAAGGAATTCATAGGGCCTGGACTCCATCTGAGACCTGTCCGTGCTGATCGTGCTCGGCCACCTCTCCAGTGGACTCTCAACTCTCTGCTTAGTGCCTGTGGGAACGACAATGGAAGGATAAGACCCCCTCCAGATAGGGGAGCCTTGAAGATCCTATCCAGGTTACTCATCATCTAAGAGAAAACAGACACTAATCACCCCTGCCTCCGGACAGTATCTATCAGAGTGTAACCACAGACTTATCAGTTATTAACTGGTTGGAATGTAACCGTGGGTTTATTGATTATTAACTGTTTGAACACATAACACGTGAATGATGGGGTTATTGTGATTGTATTTACCCTTCCTTTGTAAGCCTCAAGGAATTTGGGGTGGTGGGTTCAGACACATACACATGGGATATAAAAGATTTTCACAAATGCTGGTGAAATGCTGGGGTCCTTGGCTAAGAGGAAACTCTGCCTTGGGCCCGCCAGTGTAATAAACTGCACTCCACTATCTGCATTGTCCTTCTGAGTGAGTGAGTTTGTTTCCCGGGAAGCGTGGCTATAACATCATTACTTGAAGGGGTTGCCATTTCCTACTCCAGGGTATCTTCCTAACCCAAGGGTCAACCCCTGTCTTCTGTAAGTCTCCTGCATTGCAGGTGGATTCCTTACTGCTGAGCGATCAGGGGCCACAAAACAGAATGTTATTCAGTCATAAAAAAAGAATGAAATTGTGCAATTTGCAACAACATGGATGAACCTAGAGAATAGGATATACTTAGTGAAATAAGTCAGACAGAATAAGATAAACACCCTATGTTATTACTTACATGTGGAATTGAAAAAATAAACAAATTTATGTAACAAAACAGATTCACAGATTTAAAGAACCAACTAGTGATTACTAGTGGGATGAAGGAAAGGGAAGAAGAGGAAAAAGTATATGGGATTTAGAGACACAAACTGCTATATATAAAATAAGTAAGCAACAAGAATATATTGTACAGCACAGGAAAATGTAAGTCTTTTTTGTAATAACTCTAAATGGAATATAATCTATAAAACTGTTCCATCACTAGGCTGTAAACTTGAAACTAACATTGCAAATTAACTACACTTTAATAAAATCAATAAAATACTAACTTTGTCTGTGCCATACTACTAAGCAGATTTCATTTCTCTCTGAAATTTTTGGACACAATTTATACATTAAAACATTGAAGAAAATAAAACTATAAACATAGTAAGCAAAGAAGAAGCATTCCCTTGCTTTCAGTTATGATGATGATATCATCCAGTTTATTAGGTACACAAAGTTGGGAAGCACTCATCAATAGTATGACTTGAAGAGTCTAAAGCAAAGTTCTGAAGATTAAAGTAGAATGTTTGTGAAGTAATATTATATCAAATCATTTCTAAATATAATACTTTTTTAATATAGTGAAGACATCATATCTAGGTTGGAAAATCTAGGGACAAGGCTGGGCAGACACCCTCATTTTATCCTCACCCTCTAATTGAATGACAGTTACTTTTGTCTATTAAATCAAAAGGAACATTAGCACACAGCTGTACTCAGGAGCTTGTGAAAGTTGCTCAGTCACGTCCAACTCTTTGCGACCCCATCAACTATACAGTCCATGGAATTCTCCAGGCCAGACTACCTGAGTGGGTAGCCTTTCCCTTCTCTAGGGGATCTTCCCAACCCAGGGATCAAACCAAGGTCTCCTGCATTGCAGGCAGATTCTTTACCAGCTGAGCCACAAGAGAAGCTCAAGAAAACTGAAGTGGGTAGCCTATCCCTTCGCCAGCTGATCTTCCCAACCCAGGAATCAAACCAGGGTCTTCTGCATTGCAGGTGAATTCTTTACTAACTGAGCTATCATGGAAACCCAGGAGCTTGCATGATGCATAATTCTTCTAGGTTGATTCTCTATACTTTCTTAATATCTAGTTTGTACACTTTTTGCCTTAAGAAGCATTATCAAATTCTTGGTCTCTTTTGTGTATTCCCTAGTTCATAAATCAATCTCTATGAATTATTTTTAAAAACTGTACAATACATTGCCAAACATCAGTATTGAGTTAGTGTACACGGGTATAGTATCATTATTTGCCTAGATATTCTAAAATTCAAGCCTTTAAAAACACACATTTTATTTATTCTGGGTATTCAAAACTGCTTAATAGAATCAAATACTTTCTAAAGCAAGATTTACCTTTTGAAATGTATGCATGTATTTATTACACGTAACCATTAGAAGCTGTACAAAAAGCACGACTATTCAGCACTTACTCGTATCTCCCAAACAATTTTAATCAGACATCTGGTTGAATGTACTTTAATCATTTGATCTCTGTTTTTCAGGAGAAATAAAACAAAACACAGCCAGTGTGGTTATCTGTTGTCATACTGCCTCTTTTTTTCTACGCTACTTTAAGTCTTGAAGTTCGGCATTATGCCTTATATAGCTAAGCTAAAGCAAGCATGAAAGTGGAAGTGGTAGACGCTTAGTCATGTTTGTCCGACTCTTTGTAACTCCATGGACTAGACTGTTCACGGAATTCTCCATGCAAGAATACTGGAGTGGGTTGCCATGCCCTTCTCCAGGGGATCTTCCCTACCCAGGGATCAAACCCAGGTCTCCTGCATCACAGATTCTTTATCGTTTGAGCTACCCAGGGAGCCAAAGCAGGCATAGAAATCTTGAAACACAAAAGGATTTTAAAGCAGAAAAAGTAAATCAATATTAAAATTCAATGCATGCTAACGATTCTATCTTCAAAGTGTAGAAGATGGATTTTTATTTTTGTTTCCTCCTTTGCATGTCTCTCAGACTATAGAGATACAACTCCTAAGGAACTAGTACATTAGAAATACCAGTGAAAAAGAAAGGTCATAAACCGAAGTCTTAACCTCCAAGTAGTTACTTGTTACTTTTATGGAATTTATAACATTACATTTCTTTTTTTAGATTTCTATGCTCTGTTGTACCAAGTTGCTTCATTCGTGTCTGACTCTTTGCAACTCTGTGGACTACAGCCTGCCCAGCTCCTCTGTCCATGGGATTCTTCAGGCAAGAATACTGGAGTGGGTTGCCATTTCCTTCTCTAGGGGATCTTCCCGACCCAGGGATCTTACCCATGTCTTTTACCTCTCATGCACTGGCAGGAAGTTTCTTTACTATTAACACCACATGGGAAGCTCAACCACAAAAGCAATCAAGAAATAGATTTTGTGAGAAATATTCTTAATTTTCTCTAATAATTATTTTTAAAATAATAGTATTTTCCTAATAAGTCAAGAGTTGGTATACATGTGTTTGGGATACATAAACATTTAAAAATTTCTAAAGGAGAGTACATGTATAAGGGGAAATTGAGGCACAGATAAAAAGGAAAACAAAATCTTTTTGAACTGAAAATGTAAGATACTGAGTAGCTACACATTACTCAGAGTTTCAAAAAACTTCCAGTTAAATAAATCAAGAGGAGATTGGAAAATAAAAGGGAATCAGATTATTTAACTAATGAGTTTGTAGCATCTATCCACCCCAACAGGGCTTCCCTAGTAGCTCAGCTGGTAAAGAATTCACCTGTAGTGCAGGAGACCCCAGTTAGATTCCTGGGTGGGGAAGATCCACTGTAGAAGGGATAGGCTACCCACTCCAGTATTCTGGTCTGGAGACTTCCATGGACTGTATAGTACATGGGGTTGCAAAAAGTCAGACACAACTGAACGGCTTTCACTTTCACTATCCACCCCGACCCCACACAAGTTTTAAATAAGGAATTATGTAGTTGAAATAAAATAAATGCAACTTTTAAGTATACTTGAATCTATTTGAACTATGGTAAAAAACTCTGTGTCATATAAATAAATAAATAAATATATACATATGTTTTCAAATGAAAGGAAAAATTGAAAACACTGTGAAATAAAAAGAGACAAACAAAGAAAATCATTGGTAACAGGGACTTGATGGAAGCCTTTTAACCAGCTCAGGAAAACTGTGGGAAAGCTGGGTAATCAGGATGGACGCTTAAGGTTCTGTGCCAATTAGAATCTGAAAACTATAGATGCTTCCTGGGTGCATAATAACAAATTTACTGAGGAGATAATTTGTGAGAGAACTGAGCACAGGTCTAATGCTGTTCATGATTATAGACCCTCTTGAATACTGCATGAGAAATTTCAATAATTTTCAGTAATACAGGCAGAAATGTAGCACAAGTTCTATAATGAAAATAACAGTTTAGTGGAACAGTGGGATCAAAGGTGATTACGAACTTGTACCTGTTAACACAGCGCAGTATTTTGAATGGATGGCCAAAGGAAATCGGGTCTAACTACTCATAGCATAATGTGCTTTCGTTTCCAGGCTGACCTTGCTAGAAATTCAGAACAGGCACAAACACATGCCCTGTGCAATTGTGTTTTGGTGTTGCTGTTGTTATTTAGTCACTAAGTTGTGTCAATTCTTGTGACCCCATGGGATTTCCCAGGCAAGAGTACTGGGGTGGGTTGCTATTCCCTTCTCCAGGGGATCTTTCCCATCCAGGGCTTGAACCTGCATCCCCTGCACTGGCAGATGGTTTCTTTACCACTGAGCCACCAATGAAGCCCCCGCCCTGCATTCCAGTGCACAAGAAGAGCCCTGCTGATGGAGCATGTTAAAGGCAATTGCATTTGCCTGTCTCTTCTGTTACTGATGCAACTCCAGGAATTATCATTAATAATCATGGCTCAATGGTAAAGAGTCTGACTGCAAGGTGGGAGACAAGGGCTCAATCCCTGGGTGGGGAAGATCCCTTGGAGAAGGAAATGACAATCCACTTCAGTATTCTTGCCTGGAGAATTCCATGGACAGGGGAGTCTGGTGGGCTAAGTTCATGGGGTCACATAGACTGACATGACTGAGTGACTAACACTTTCACTTTCTCCTGGAAAAGTAGAAAATTCCATAGGATCAATACAGCTTCTGTGTGCAATTTCAAGCTACCAATATGACCTGATTGGATATGGAATTGAGAAAAGAAGTGCATAATCAACTTTTACAAGAAGGTGTGAGCCAGCCACCCACAGAGACAGCAGCAGTCCCTAAATTTCATAACAGCAGTCCCAAATAATCATATACATGGCTTCTTGTATAACTTAAGAGCATTTAAAGGACATTTATGCAAGTGACTCATCCACCATTCTTGATCTCTATATTCAGAATCCATAACACATTTTAGTCTACTCTACACTTTAAATATAAGCGCCTACTATTCACATAGATTTCTAACTTTTCAAGGGAAATATTCTATCAGACTGTTAGGTAGATAGAATAGGAAAGGGGAGTCCAAAATGGTGGTGGCTAGAAGACAAGGAAGGGAAAAGCCCCCGAAAATAGAACACAGGAAGGTCTGAGGACCGGAGTGAAAACCTCAGGTAGAACAAACAGCACTCCTGGCTAAGCCAAATTTGCATAGGACAGGCCCAGGGGGAGGTAAAAACATATAAAAGGAGGAGCCAAAGTGCTTTCTCTCTCTCTCCCACACGTACATTCTCTCTCTCTCTCTCTCCCCGCCCCCCGACTGGCACGCTCCTTCACTCTCTTCTCTTGGCGTCTTTGGGTTGGCATGCCCTCACACTTCGAGGATGGATTCTCCTGCTATCTTCTAAATAAAATAGAACTGTAACACTGATTTGTCTAAGAGCTATAACACGGTTTACCCAAGACCCGAGAGCTGTGACACGCCAAGGGTTTTAATGTCCATTGTTCCAAATCTTTGTTGTGACAAGACAGAACTGAGGAGAATACACTCGTCTGACAAGATACATGCATAGGAATTTTGTTAGGTTCTGAGACCTGTTGAATTATCAAGTATCTTTTGTTTCAACTTTTCCACACATGTTGTGAAACCTTAGTGTCATACTTTAAACATGGTTGAAGAATTTACATTTGATGGTAAGTTGTACTAGTGTATAATTTATGTTTTAATGATATGCCCAGCCTCATAGGATAAAAGGATTAACTCTAATCTCCATATGAACAGCTTGCAGTCTGAGTAAGGATAAGGATAAGTGAGACCGGAGGCACTAAAAAGAGCAGAGAATTCTCTGCTAGGCAGAGAAGTCAAGTTTAGATGATACAGTAGCACTAGTAAAAGCATCTCAGAGTAAATACTCATTTATTTTCACATTTATGAGTTATAACTTTGACTCCCTATTTGATAAATCACCCAGATATCCTACATTTCATGCTCCATCATCCCTTCTTAAATAGTGTGCTCATGGTTTTCACTGGTACCAAACTATCCTAGTTTTCTTTGTACATAGATTACAATTTCTTTTTTATCTCCTACTCCTTGTCCTAACCTCATGTCTGAAAATCCAATCATCCCCAAGTGTCCATCCATGGCCCACTGCTCTTCTCTCTGTAAATCTTCACAGATTGGTATTTTATCTATTCTTAGAATTTCACTCTTGTGTAAATGACTCTCAAATCTATGTGTTCAGCCCAGAAATTTTCCCACACTTCAGGTTCATCTACTTATTTTTTCAGCTGGACAATTCCTTCTGAGTATTCCACAAGCCCTTCATAGTCTGTACGACCTTAAATGTTGCATTGTTTTTGTGCCTCTTATGTTTTCCACCTTGGTTGTACTGTGATTAACTCCGTTACCTACCTTACAATCCTGAGAATGCATTCTTTAGCGAG
The DNA here is from genome assembly GCF_963930625.1 of Muntiacus reevesi. NCBI lineage: Eukaryota > Metazoa > Chordata > Mammalia > Artiodactyla > Cervidae > Muntiacus > Muntiacus reevesi. The sequence goes on from NC_089249.1 coordinate 211,275,645, forward strand.
CTGCTTAGGAGATCTATCAGACATACAAAGGTTTCCATACCATTCTATTGCACCAAGTAGTCCATTGTCACCATTAAAATGGTATATTTCTCTCTATTGGAAAGAAGTAAAATCATTTCTAAAAATAAGCCATTACTCAAAACCCTAAGTGTACCACTCAAGATAGTTCCTAGAAATAAAAATAGTCCTGGTTGGCACATTATATTCAAGTAAGGGAACAAAAATGGGAGTTGTAGGATAAACTCCACCCACATGGCTTCCCTTTCACTTCCTTGGCAGTTCTGAGGTACTCTGAGGAGCCCATTTGGGTCTCCATAGCAAAGACTGAAAGCTACTGGATGATAGAAAATATTTCCTTTCTTGGAACAGCATGCAAAGTCCTCCCCATGTTAGGGAGGACTCAGTGCTCCTCCCCATGTTACCCCTCATATCCTAGCAATATCAAACTGATGGCATTTTCTCTAGATGTCAGCCTGTTCCTCATTTCCCAGTTTGCTTATGTTACCCTTTGATAAAATTATTTGAGCCTCCCCACTCCTGCCCTGTAACCATTTACTATGCAGCTTTAGGATATAAATCAGATAATATTTCATTCATTCAATTATTCAGTCAGAAAAAGAAGATACTTGCTCTCATAGAGTCTTAAATTTTGTGGTGGAGGCTAGACAGACAATAAGCAAACCAATATGCAAACCCCAGCTAAGAGTGAAATGCTTAAATCACCAATGATTAATGCCATGTTGACCACATACTATACCTTCTTGAAAACCTTCTAGGCCTTTAAGAAACCATGAGTGAACATGATTGTCATGCACAGTGCTAGATGATTTCAAATATCCACTCTTTTTAAATCTCAAAATTAAGAAATAAAAGTTATTCTGCCACTTTGGTAGATGAGGAGACAAGGGTTCAGAAAGGTTTAAAAATTTACCTGTGGCCACATGGATAGAGAGGGTCAGAATCTAAACACAGATCCAGAAATGTCCAATTTCAGAAACCAGCCACGTTCACGATAATACTGGCTTTCAGGTGATATTAAAAAAATAAAGGCTCCATCTTTATTTGATATCAATTCATATGCTTAAATCTCTCCATCAGCAATGGATTTTCTTAGTTCTAGAAAGTTTAGAGAAATTTTACATTGTAGCACTTTACAATTCAAAAGAACTTAATCATAAGCAGTGAATCTACAAAATACGCTCTCAGAGCTCCACTGATTTCAGCCATAGGAGAGAACAGTCTCCTGCCGCATCTGTTAGAATGAAATGGCTTAGAGGTGGCAAAGGAAAAGTATAAATGATGTAGCAAACACCTGGTATTTGAAGCATTCTTTGCTATATAAATGCCAAATTAAAGCTTCAGTTATTCATTCTGGAAATGCTTCTATCTTTGCAATAAGATCCTCAAATAATAGATGTGAACTTCGAACGTAATCACTAACAAATGATTTAATAGTAATACATGGATGTTATAAGAATATAGTGAGAATAAGCAATGTTAAACATAAGGCACTTGAGAGCCCAGACTGCAGGTTGCTGCTGCCCAGATGTAGAAAAACATTCCAGTTTGACAGACAGATAAAGCATTTTCCTTTAGAGTCTGAATAAATGCTCTTCTTGAATCTGTCAACATGAATTCCCAAGAGAAGACAAACCCAGCAAATCTCAGGTTCATAGTTGATTCCAAATTATCCCCTTCCATTTATTGCTTATAGAGGGAGGCCATATGGGAATTTAGTATAATCTGGACAGGTATGATTTGCCATTGGTGTGAAAATATCCCCTTAAGATCACTTCCTAATTATGTCATTAAAACTTAATAACCTAAAAACTGTCTCCTTGCTGGACAAGGGGAAAAATCATTTTGCTGTTTTTGTGTCACATTTTTTTACATGCAAAATGCTTCCAGCTTCCTCTAAGAAAATCCATTTTGGAAAAAAACCTTATTTTTATTGTTGTTATCTCAAATATTATAGCCTGTTTAAATACTTAAATTAGTTTATTTTTATGTCAGAGACTGTTAGTTTGTTAGTTTAATTTTCTAAATTACAAAAGCAAATTACAATAAATACTATTCAAAAAATTAACTCACCTTCCATATATAGCTATTATATTTTAAAATTTATTTTCATGCAGTACCCTTTTTATATATAAATTGACCAAATAATACATGTTATTCTATATCAGAATTTCTTCATATGATGTTAAATTACAAACACTGATCCACAACTGTCAATAGAATACTGAATAGAATATTCACTGAAAAAATATTCTATAGTTTACTTAGTCAACTTTGTTTGTAGACATTTAGATAATGTTTAGATTTTCTCCCCCTGTATTATTACCTGTCTGCTTGATCTTTAAGAGACTCCATGCATTTTAAATATTAAAAGTTTTCTTAATGATTCTAGAAATAAACTAAGGCAACCTCTACTAGGCAATTTATTTTCTATGTCTCCATATTTTAACATGGATTGTCATCTGAAGCCTTAGCTTTATTTGGATACATGAAACAACATTCATTATTTTTAAAACAATATTTGTCATATCAACTACATAGTCATCATAGCAATTCTGCAAAGCACAATATTCTCATTTTACAGATAAACTATTCAATGTGTATAAGCAATGCTCTCATAGCTTGTTACAAGGGGTGTCTGCATGGCAGTACAAGTGATAAGTATTAAAAGAAATTAACAGTACAGGTTTGTGGAAAGGAGATGGAATTTTATCTTGAACATATTCAGTTTCTGTTGCATGTAGGATGCCCAAGAGCAGTTATATGGTAGGAAGATGAATACGCATTTGGAACTTTGAAGAGAGGGTTCCTCTGAGGACACCAGTTTGAAAGTGCTTAGCTTGTAAATGAATTTCAAACCATGGAACTGAAAGGGTTATCCTGCTAAAGTGCAACATGTGAGGCAAAGGCAGGCAAGCACAGAATCTTGGAGGAGCAGATACATTTGGCAAGAAGAAAGGACTCAGGGAAGGAAAAGGAAAAAAATAAATGACGGAATAGTGGGTGAAGTCTTACAAAGCAAAGAAGGAGACACTTTCAAGGACAGGACACTGATCACTCAGCAATAAAGGCACCATTGGTAATCTTGGTTAGGGGAAGTTTCAGTGGCGTTCTGAACTGAAGAGGACTTTTAGTGGTTTGATGAGCAGCTTTCTTATTAACAGGAAGGATTTTTTAGAGAACAAGCATGAAAAATGAGAAACCTACAAACTATGGTAACAGTGTTCCCACTGAGTAGGTAGAAGGATGAGTCAGTTGCCATGGAGATCTCAAAGGGGTCCTCTGAACATGCACAGCCCTGAATTCAGCCCTGTTTATGGAAATTTGGCATATAAAGTTTCCTACCCATAAAGAGTAGACATATCAGTCAGAAGGGTCAATAGATACTACTTTTCCATTAGTGTATGTCCCCAAAGACTAAAACCAACATCAGGTACTCCATTAAAATTTACTCTGTTCAAGTCATTTGTGGGCTTCCCTGGTGGCTCAGTGGTAAAGAATCTGCCTGCAGTGAAGGGGATGCAGGAGACACAGGTTTGATCCTTGTGTTGGGAAGATCCCATGGAGGGGTACATGGCAACCCACTCCAATATTTTTGCCTGGAGGATCCCATGGACAGAGGAGCCTGATGGGCTACAGTCCATGGGGTTGCAAAGAGACATGACTAAAGCCACTGAGCCTGAAGCCATTGTTAAATATTAAAAAGTATGAAGCTACAAACCATGAAACATATTAAAACTAAGAGATACTAAAATATATAAGAATCAAAGTAGTCAGTTACAATGGGGACAGCTACCTTATTCCAATGGCAGGCAATTTCTTTTTTGCTAAGAACCAAGAAAGGATGGTAGAAGTCTAGTTTTGTTACCTTTTATATATCTTTTTAAAATATATCTCTGTTACCTTTTATATACCTTTTATATATCTTTAAAAAAAATCAATAAATTGTAGGGCATTGTGGAAAGCTGTGCAGACATTACTGTTCCCCCACTCCCCGCATCCAGCGTGTGACCTTTTCACAGCTCAGCCCTAACCTCCACCTCCAGCTGCACTGCCAACAGAAGGCTCAGAGAGGAAAAGTGCATCTGTGATTACTTGACACCCACAGATAATTACTATACTGTCTGAATCTGAAGCAGATGATTCTTTGTTCTGCTCTTCTTTTGTTTAGCAAAAAAGAACTATTTACATCTCAACTTTCTTTATGTTTTACATTCAAAGCATTATCAAAACTACAGAGATCTCACGAAGCCCACGGCATTCTCTTATTTACTATATTCAGTACTGAACTGGGTAAAAGACACTTTTAATTACATAAAATGAATAAATTTAGTGCCAAGTATCAAGACGTGTGTTTAGCATAATAAGCCTCCCCTCTTTCCCAATACATCCCCAAACGCTGGTATTACCAGAGCATATTCAATCCCTCATGTCTCAACGTGGCTAGATTATAGATAGGCTGCAAGTGGAACTCGCTGGCTTCCTCACTGAGATGACAGAAGTTCCTCTGTTTCATCACTGTGTTATTCATTCAAGGAAAAAATAATTGAACACATTTTTTGTTCAATAGTTTTTAGCACTTGAACACTCGGAAGAGTGAAGTAAACAGGAACTCACAGTCTAGCAGAAGAATTCTATAGGAAGGACAGAAGGTGCTTGCTACCCAGAATGTTCCTGCTGGGTGCCTGGAAGGGATAGGGGGCTCCCAGAATGCCTGATATGAGACTGGGCCTGCGGTTGGCTGCAGTGTCTGAAGATATTTTTGATTATAAAATTACTAAATATAAATTTCTGTTATCAAGACACAAACCTGATCAAAAGAGAAAAATTAAGAAGGAGTTTTCCCCCTCAAAGCTATAAAAGGCATTAAGTAATAAAATAGCCCATACAGACCAATGAGGAGATATATCTAGACCTGTATCTCTACATAGAAAATTCTTGACAATATAAAATAAATTGATCCTGAAAACATTAGCAAAAAAGTCATAAATTTAAGAATTTTTTCTTTACCTGGAGAATAAACTCTCAAATAATGTAAATATAAAGTGACCATATCCATCATTAGCTTTTAAAAATATTAATTTTGAAATACAAGTACATAAGTATTAATATTAAAATAATAATTTTTAAGCACAGCCTCTGAAGGGCAGCAAACATGTCTTAATTTGTTCCTGTTTTCTCCAGTGCCTGCACAGGACTGATATAATATAAGTCAGACTTTAACTCTGTGGAAAAGCTGTGAAAATGTTGGAACCAGTAGAAGTCTCAGGCAACTAAATGTCCAATATTTTGCATATATGATACATTCTCAGGGTATTGTCTATTCCCTTTAATTGCAGGATGAAAGATAAATATAGTGCTTTGGGTACAAGAGATGTTATTGCTACTTACTAGTTACATACATAATGATATTAAAAGACTATCATATTAGCTATCTTAATTTTATGACTTCTTGCTTTCATTTCACAGTCATGTGAAATAGGGCACAGTAACATCACAGTTTTGAAGAAATGACCCAGACATTAAAACAACTTCCCCAGAAGGGAGATATTTGACATGAGTGAAAGGGACTTATTTGACAAACCAGTCAGAATAATTACAATTAAATACTCATTATATGATATTAGACTAGCCTAGGGAATAAACTGATGTTTCAGTAGAGTTTGTTGATGATAATTACTTTCTTTAGGAAAATAAAAATATTTGATCTTTTTTACGTACCTTTAAAATTGAGAATAGTACATTGGGTTTTGAATTTTTTATCATAATTAATGCAATGCATGTAAACTTTTTTCCAAGATTTTTTCATCTGTTGATGCCTTAAATCCTCAAATTTGGGGATTTTTGTATCATCTTGTTTCATGCACGATATGGCAAAGACAACAGTTAACTCCTTTCAATGCTCTGTGCTAAGATGTTTCATTGTAATCTGCTTACTCCCATGGAAAACTGAGAGGAAATCTTATACCACTTCAACCACACAGTTCTTTCCCCGTTCCTTTCTTCAAGATTCTAAGGTGTACTTAATACAAGATACTAATATGTAAAATTTTTAATATACAATGAAGAATTGCATGTGCAAATCATCATACCAGAAGAAATGGATGACAAAGTGATATAACATACTATTATTTTCCTAGTTGTTTAAATCCAGTCAACTAGACCTACAAGTAACAATTCAAACAATAAATAATATTGTTCCTATTCCCAGAATCTGATCTCCATGCTCCCATGCCAATGCCACTGAGCGGCAGACCTGTCATCAGGTCCTGAAGCAGAAAACTGGGTACCTCAAGGACTACCTTCTCTTCTTAACCCAAAATATGCAATACATTTGAAATACCATAGATTCTACCAAGTTAATACAGCTGTTATAGCTGATCCCTCCTTATTTCTCCTTTCATATTAGCAGCAAACTGTTTCCGCCTGCCCCAAATTAAAGCCTGATCATATTATACCCTATTGTCAACCCTGCATTTGCCTAGAGGATGGAATCCTAGCTCTTCCTGGTAGTACCAAGAGCCCTCTTGTGGTCTAACATCACTCACTGTTGTTTCTTTCTTGCAGTGCCTCCTGGTAGCTAGTGCCTTTCAGCTGCATCAAACTGCTGAAAGGCCCTGAATATTCTGCTCTGTTTTGTTCATTCTACTCTGATTGACCAAACACCTGAATGGCCTTAATCCTTGCATCTTAATCATTTTTTTCAACAATTGTTTACTGAAAGACCTAGTATGTGCCAGGTTCGTGTGTGCGTGTGTACTCAGTCATTCAATTGTGCCCAACTCTTTGGACTGTGTCTGACCCCATGGGCAACCCAGCAGGACCCTCTGTCCAGGAAATTTTCCAGGCAAGAATACTAGAGTAGGTTGCCATTGCTTCCATCAGGGGATCTTTCCAATCCAGGGATCGAACCTGAGTCTCCTGCATTGGCAGGTGGATTTTTTTTTTTTTTTTTTTTTTTTTTTTTACTGCTGAGCCACTTGAGAAGTCCCTGAACCATATTATATCTTGGGAATAAAACAAATCACTTAAATGTGAAACCCTCAAGGAGATCACTGTGAAATCAAGAATAAATTAATTAGATAGTCATGATCCTTTCATGATCTCATCTCCTTCTTTTTCCTACTCACTCTACTTCAGCCATCTGGCCTCCCTGCTGACCAAAGAGCTCAAGTTGGCTCCCACTTCAAGCCCTTTACACACGGTTTCTCTCATTGGCAATTCTCTCTCTCCAGAATAGTGCTAGCTCTTGTTCCTTTATCTTCTTTGGTTCTCTGTTCAAGTATCTTCTCACAGTGGTCTGCTCTAATAATCCTTTTCAAGCTAAAATCATGATCTGCTCCTCTGTCACTTAGGTTTTCTTTTCTCCCCAAATATTTATTGCTACAGATATTATATTATACACTTATTTTTCAATGGAAATTCCATGACAGATGGATCTCATCAATTAGTCTGCTGCTTTTCTGTCAAATCTTAGAACTGTGTCTGGTGTGTGGTAGGTTCCTCATACATTTGGTATAAATGAATTACATAGATATTTACCTACACCTTGAAATGGTAGATGATGGAGTGAGACAAGGTTTTAACAACTGAAGGTTTTTTAGTTCCCTGAGTGATGGGAACTTCCTTTTTCATATTAATAAAGTTTAAAGAATATGGTATTTGGAAAGTTTAAAGAATGAATCTACTTGCAGTTCATTTAGACAAAAGAATAATAAAGGAAAAAATATTTAAAAATTCATCACAAAACTGTTCAAGACACACTCTGGGAAAATACTTGCCCTAAATATAGAAAAACAGACATAAAAATACAGTAAAAATATGCACAGTAAAGACATTTCTGTTACTTACAGTCAATTATTTAGGAACTTTATTTCTAATTTTCCAAATTTTCATTGTTTGATAGCTCCTTGACCAAAAAGCGGAAAAGAGAGATGAGAACAGATTATCCTCCATCCCTCAAAAAACTATTTCTACAAGTTGATAAAAACCAGAAAAAAATTGGATATTGACAATTCTTTGAATTCTTATGAATTAAAGCAAGTGAGAATCTTAGGAGAACTAAGTTTCTTACATACATAGAAGAAAGACACATTATTTTTTTGCATTCGGAAGAGATGAAGAGAGTAATGGATCAAAAGGTAACCTAGTAAACTATAAATCTGGGTAGGAAAATGGCAAAATAAAGATGAAGACAAGAAGAATGGTGGAAGCAAAAAAGAGAGGAAAAATGTAAAACACATAGCGACTCCAAAGCAAGAGTTCTGAGTCTGGTGCAAGGCCCCATTTAGTAGATTAGGAGACAGGAGGCAAGAGTCACCTTCCTGTAGCTATAAATAATTATTTTGGCCCCCAGTTGGCAAAATGAAATATCAACAAAATAAAGACTTTAACAACTGTTCTCACTTTTGTGCCCATATCTAAGCAATTAATCAATAAAACCCTCTACCGTATACAAAACTTTGTACAGGGTTTTTCCACTTTTTAGTTAGAATATGCTATGATGTCTTCCAAATTAAAACCAACCATGGAGGTTATTTCATTTTACAGGAGTTTTATACAATCTTTTGGGATTTCCAATCAATTACAAAATAGGTGTGCCATTCTCATCTAACATCATCTCACATGGGAGATCAAGATAATATGATATTTAAAGAAATTTGATTTAATCTGTGTCATTAGTTTCAATTAGAATGTTTCCACAAATAGAAAGTTGAGAGTATGTAAATTACTTCTTGTATAACTGTCATGCTCTTTTCCTAGTCTCACCTAGAACTGGGATCATGCACTTCATGAGATAATACTGGCTTTTGTGGTCGCTCTTGTACAACATGTCTCAAATCACAGTACTACTTGCAAATGGATTTAATGAGCATAAAAATGTTCCATCAGCTACAACCCAAAATATCATCATTTCTACTCTCTCTCCTTTTATAATTACAACAGAAGAATTGAAAAAGGCAACACATTTTTTTTGTTATTTTTGTGACAGTAAAACTGATCATTACCTTGATGGAGTTAATTTATCATATAATGCTTAATGATGTTTAATATATAATACAAAAGCTCAGAATAAAATATTTCCTACAATCATACGGCATCATATACAGTCAAATTAATGGAGCCAACATGCCTATAACATCATGATCATTTATTATCATTGTCCTTATGAGTCTGATGAATCAAGTTCACCAGGTATGAAACAACAAACTTTAAAGCTATAAGGAAGTTTTAGATATCACTTTGTGCCTACGTATTCCAAGACAAGCAGATAATGTTGCTGTTTTTAGTCCCTAAATTCTGTCTCACTTTTTTGTGATTCCATGGATTGTAGCCCGCTGGGCTCCTCTGTCCATGGAATTTTTCAGGCAAGAATACTGGAGTGTGTTGCCATTTTCTTCTTCAGAGGACCTTACTGACCCAGGAATTGAACCCACATCTCTAGTGTCTCCTGCACTGCAGGTGGATTCTTTACCACTAGTCCTACCTGGGAATCCCAAAGCATACCTCATTTAAAAATTAAACTGAAACTATAATGTGACTGAAGTTAACAACAAAAATCTTTAAGATACCTTTCACAATTGGTCAAAATGATGCACTGAAAAATTGAAAACCATCAAATATATTTCCTGATATGCGGTCATAGACACACAGCATTAATACTTATCCCCTAATCTTACCCTTCCATCTATAGCATTTTCATTTTCTCCTCTCAATCTAAAATCATATGCCTTTCTCTGTGCATCTCTTCCTAACCCCCACAACATCTAGTACATGCATCTATTAGTGGTGTACCTTGGGGGTACTGTTTATAATCCTCTGTTGTCCTATTAGTTTCCTAAACTAGATCGTAAAATTCTTCAGGGCCGGAACCTAGTTTAATTTGCAGTACTTGTGGAGGTGACATTTGTTGCCTAACAAAGGCTGAATCCTTATACATAATTCCTTGATAGTAGAGTTCTGACTATATTTTAGGTGCACCCATAAATAAATATGTAGTCCAGAGAAAGGCATTATCTTTCCTGGACCAGGATAAGTCAAGGATAGTAGCTTAGCATTGTAATTCTCTTCTGTTACCAGTGGTTAGTTTAGGCGTAGTTGTTAGACATAATGCTGCTCAATGAGAAGTGAGGGGCAGCATTTTAAGTGGCTTCTGGAAAAGATTTTTTTAAGACTTTAAAAAAAAAAAATCAAGAATGAGTTGACCACTCCCCTTTTTTGGAGACTTATCGTTCCTCATGTCATGTCTGCAGTTGCAGAAATGATTTAGCAACCACGAAGGGAGTTTGCCAGAGACACCAAGAACAGAAAACAAAAAAACAACTGGTTTCTTGTTTATATCATTTAGCTCCTGAATCACCAACCCTAGAGTCATGTATCTTCTTGGTATGAAAGATAAATGATTTTTTAATTAAACTTGATATACTGCAGTTTTCTGTTGTGTAAATGTCTCCTATGTAAATGCCAATTTTTTTCACTTTACTAGGCCCTACAATATGTTAAATAAATACAGACATAGTTTCAATTAGAATGTAAACATCAGACTGGAAAAAAAAAATCAAGGCCATAGTTTTTCCAGTGGTCATGTATGGATGTGAGAGTTGGACTATAAAGAAAGCTGAGCACTGAAGAATTGATGCTTTTGAACTGTGATGTTGGAGAAGACTCTTGAGAGTCCCTTGAACTGCAAGGAGATTCATCCAGTCCATCCTGAAGGAGATCAGTTCTGGGTGTCCATTGGAAGGACTGATGTTGAAGCTGAAACTCCAATACTTTGGCCACCTGATGTGAAGAGCTAACTCATTTGAAAAGACCCTGATGCTGGGAAAGATTGAAGGTGGGAGAAGAAGGGGATGACAGAGGATGAGATGGTTGGATGGCATCACCGACTCAATGGGCATGGGTTTGAGTAAACTCCGGGAGTTGGTGATGGACAGGGAGGCCTGGCGTGCTGCAGTCCATGGGGTCACAAAGAGTCGGACATGACTGAGCAACTGAATTGAATTGAACGCCTATGTAAATGTCAATTTTTTCACTTTATGAGGCCCTAACACATATTCATATGTTAAATGAATAATCAACTATAGTTTCAATTAGAATGTGAATATCAGACTAGAAATATTTAGCAAAAATCTTATCTTTTGCATCAGAGCTACTTTGTAAGATTTCTGAAATATCACCAGCAATATGAACTTCCAATAATCAAAGTTCTAGTAAGTGCAATGTATTACAGAGATGATGAGTTGAATCCACAAGGTATTTATCTTTTGTCTTATTAAGAATTCTAGACTGTGGAAGGAAATAAGCAAAATATTCAATTTCTATCACTTCAAATTTGTAGTACTGAATATAAGTTACAGATTAAATGTAAAAAGCAAATCCCACTTAGAATTTCTATCTTGATTTGTGTATTAAATGATAAAATATTATAAGTTGTTATAAATTTTCCTTCCTGACATTCAACTTTAATGAAGACTCTCTTGACTCTTGGCATGGTTCATTTTTCAAATGAGGAGCCCAGAGTCATGGAGAACTTCAGATGCGGGAGGATATTATACCAAGAAAACATCAAACATTGCTCATACCAGGCCCTTTTCAAGTCAAATGCCATCATCTTTTTAGATCATTACTAGGCAAGAAGAAAGAGACTGCATATGTGACACAGAGCATTGCCATCTTGTTTGCAGTCCATGACTGAGTAGAAAGCTGAAACTACACAGGTGTAAGAATGAGCTCTGTGTTTTCTATGCCGATCTATCCCCCATGAGTTTATTGGTCAAATCTTTATTTTTGTCAGGTTACCCATGAATTCCCTTGGAAGTTTTCAAGAATATATGATCAAAGATAACTATAAAAAAAAAAACTCAGAAAGAAAGATTAAACCAGAAGTAAACTATACACAAATACAATATTCCCTTTAAATTTTTTTTTTCAAAAAATAAAGGAAGCTCTAGGAAATCTTAAAAAAATTTCCCTCTGGCTAAAAATATAAACAAGCATAACCCAATAGTTACAGCTCCCTTATTTTACAAAAAGTGAGAGAGACAAGAAAGAGTTACAGCTTAAAGTGTTCATATCTTTGACCTAATGACTGTACAACAGAAAAGATGTTTGAAATTATTAGTGAAGAAAAACTTTAGTCAGACGTTCTTCACCGAACTATAATACTTTAAGTTCAAAATAATTTTTGAGGAAGGGTGAAGCAATTATAGAAAGTATTGTTAGGCTGTAAGTTCAGTAATGAAATGAACCACGTTCATCTCCCTCACGCTCAGCTCTCAGTACATTACCTGGTGCAGAGAAAATTCTCAGGAATCACAATTCATTCATTCACTCACTCACTGATTCTACATATCCATCCACAACTAGGTATTAAGCCTTACATACACCACAGGAATTAAGCCAGCACCGGTGATACAGGCAGAACACACACAGTTTTGTCTTCAAGAAGTGGTAATTGATGACAGTTAGGAAAGGAAGGAAGAACAAAACATAAATACTGTGAGGAAGTGCTAATGCTCAGTAGGTGACTGGTGGTTGTAATGGAAATATACAAAAATGTAATGAGAGTTAAAGAAAAAAATGGTGGAATTCATTTAGATTTAAAGGACAGCAGGAAGTTGGTGATGCTTTCTGAGAGGACTAGTCATGTAGGTGGGAAGACAGAAATCTGCTGACCACAAAGTCAAGGGAGGGGGATGAATTTGGAAAGGAGCTGGACAAAGAAGGAACCTGATGAAAGTTTGTTGAATGAATGTCATAGGAGAAGATGATGACTGAGAAGACATCCCATTTGAGATAAATATTTCTCCATGTGGGAATATTTCTGGAGATGCTTTCTTACCAGGCTCTCTCACTTTTCTTTTTGTATTTAAAATTTGTGATTGGCAGGCGACAAGTATTAGTGGCGACCTCAAAAACAGTGCATTTTCTGGAATAGCCACAGAATAATAACAAAAGGAAAAACAACAATCAGTTTATTTTGCTCTTTATACATACCACCACTGCTTTCATCTGCTTTTGCTCTGTTTTGATTTTTAACATGGTAAGAAGAACATGATAACACAAAATGATATTGTATTGGCTCAGAAATGAAACTGAACCTCAAGGTGATTAAGGGTTGGTTACTATATAATACTCCTAAATGGGAATCATATTAAACAGTATATGAAATATTACCATAAAGAGTATTGTCACTTAATTTTAGCTTCTGAATGCATCTAGGACACATTATTTACAGCTTGCTTATTACTCAGTTTTTGGTCACAAATATATGTGTGTGGGTGTTTATCTTTCACTGACTTTCAAAGGATGTAAACATGAAATACTAAAATCAAACAGCTTCCAGTGCCTTGTGCCAGTCATAATAAAGTCAAATAATTTATTTTTAAAGGCAGAACATGTAGAATTCAAAATTTAACAAGGTTGCTGCTTATAGATAAGACTTACGAAACCAATTTAACTTCTATACTCCATACCCCAAGTCACTTCTGGCAAAAAGTAACTCTTATGATAACACTTTTTCAGAAAACTTGATTAGTTCCAATTACATATTTTACATTCTGTACTTCTATATTTGATTTTAATAAAAATTCTAACAAGTTGGTTGACATTAATCATTGACTATAATAATAACTCATGCCATTTACTTCCATGGACACTTCTTTTCATGAACTTAATACTGTTATCTAATATAATAGACATATTTAACACAAAGAAGAAATTGATTACCTGAACAAAAAATAAGACATTAAGTCAGAGAATTGGTTTTTTAAAAATTGTTTTCGAAAAAAAAAAAAAAAAAAAAAAAAAAAAAAATTGTTTTCGGATCATAATACACCAGTAATGTAAACCAAGCCCTTGGGCACTAGTAAGGTTCATGAATCTAGGAAATGTATTAAAATTTTGGCTGAAGAGCAGTTTTTTATATAACCTAGGCCTTAATATAGGAGACCAGCTTAGAAAAAGATTACTTATTGAAGTCAAGGTATGTTCAAAAGCTCTTATATCATTCTAACTATAGTCATACTTATTAATTGTAGTTGTATATACTGAAATTCTACAAGTTTAACTTTCATTGGACCTATATTCTATGACTTCAACCAACTATTAATCTCAAAATTATATTGCATGTGAAAAAGGGGATGCATTACAAATAGACAGTTTTATGACAGAAAATTACAGACAAGAAGTGCTAGGTTCTAACCCACTATGGAGCTGAGGGAACCTGAGCAAGTAACTTAATGCCTTTTCAACTCAGATTTTGAAGCTGTAATATTGATGGCTTAATCATATAAGTTAAGTTAAAACATTCAAAGATTTTTTAACATTCTAAATTGCCATTTATATACTATCAATGCTTTTATATTCCAGTGGAAAGGAAAACAAGTAGATGAGTACAATAGTTGTAGTTGTGACAGGGAGAATAATGGCTCCCCAAAGATGTCTATGTCCTAATCTAAGAATCAATGAATATGTTAGGTTACATGGAGAAGTGAAATTAAGATTGCAAATGAAATAAAAGTTGCTGATCAACTGACTTCAATATGGGAGATCATTCTAAATTATCCATGAGGGCCCAACATAATCAAAAGAGTTCATGGACCATGCAAAAGGGAGATATAAGAGGCTGTATCAAAATAATACCAAGTAAGAAAAACTCAGCAGGCCATCCCTGGCTTTCAAGATGGAAAAGGGCCATGAGTCAAGGAATGGAGGCTAACTCTACAAGCTGAAAAAGTCTGGAGAATTCTCTAGAGTCTCCAGAATGAAACATATCCCTGCCGACTTATTTTGGTCCAGTGAAAACGACTGCAGACTTCTGGCCTCTAAAATGATAATACTTTGGGTGGCTTTAAGTTACTATTTGGGGTAATATGTTACAACACCAATAGAAAACGAAAATAGTCGTAATACTTGCTAGGAATACACCTGTAGTCATAATGAGAACAGCATACCTACTCCTCTCATGAGCTACTATGCATATAGTAGGGCAGCCTACCTGGCTGAGTATTTTAAAATACTTCTAATGTAAATGCATTTAGGAAATTCATATGGTTTGCTGCTGGTCACATGCCCATATTATAAGTAAATTTTTTCCCACTGGATATATGGGCAGAGTAATGAGGGCCTATGAGATTCTCAGTAACTGACAGTAATTTTGAAACTTCCTTAATTTCTCCAAAATGATAAATTAAAAAAAAGACCCTTTGCAAAATAAAGTCATTGAATTTAATTATATACTTATAAAATGTACCATTATGGTAAATTCAGTTATCTTAACTTAGCATATAGGTAAAATTTATTACATTTGAAAACAATTTTCTCCTTTGGCAAAAATTCATATGTATTTCTGATTATGTAGTTTACATGATTATGAAAACATTATAGCCAACTGTCAACCAAAACAGTTAATGGCTGCCAAATAATTTCTAAAAGAAATTCTAAATATCCAAACTTTAATGGCAAATTCTATCTAATGTAGGATGTGGGAATATTTTAATGTGTGTAAGGTCATGCAGGAAAGATCTCTGATGGTAATGGTGTCTTTGGTCTGTGAGAGTATTCAAAGGGCCCTGCTCACCACTCCTTATTGTCTTTCTCACAGACAAATACCCAACTTCTTTCACATTATCAGCCTGTACTCTGATTACAACTGAGTCTGTGACTCCCTATCTAGTTACCCATTGATAAGCTTAGAAATAAGAGAAGGAAATTGCCTTCACTTTGCATTGAGGCATCAGTGAGTACACCTGAATCACTTCTATACTTGCCCTGATATTGACCCTCCAACACATGTCACATCAAAACTCATGTATGCCTTACTTTCTACCACTAATGAAATAAAACATACCTACCGAATAAAAACTGAAGACAAATGAACAATACAGAAGAAAAACATAAGAAGCTAAGGGTTCTGGGTTCAGTTTTGCGTGTTTAATGGAGAATTTGACCCAAATAGTCTCTGAATTATAAAACATTTATTTCTGTGCCTTCTAGAGTCACAGTAATACTGAGTCTTAACAATTGAGGGCTAGCAGAAATCCTCACCTTTAGGACTTCCTCTAGCCCCAACTTCTTCAGAATAGATCAACTACTTGGAATTTGGAGGTATATAGGCTAGTAAGGATTAAACTGAGATATGCGTCCAATTAAGAGATATTCCAATGTGCCATCTCCTCTACGGTTCATTGTTTTAGTCTGCTTGCTTTTATAAACTATTCTTCCTGAAAATTCTGAAATTCTAGAGTCCATTGGGGTAAATACCTGAAAGAGTAAAGCTGCATAAGGAAATACAAATTGTAAATCTTTCTTCCAAAATATAGGTTTGAAAAATTCTACTGTCACAAGAGCAAGAGTATCCTTGTTGTTTTTGAGATCTCAAACTAAGATCACATGGTTTTATTTGGATTTTGTGGGTTAATAAAAAGTGTTTATTTTCAGTATAAATTTCTACAAGTGGAGATTATCACACACAAGATTAGATGTAATTATAAAGAGTTTTTGAAGGGAATGCTAAAGATTGGAAATTAATACTTTGAACAGACAATGATAAAAATTCTCCCCTGAAAAAAATCTCACTGCAAGTGTTGGCATTGTTTGTAGATGACTAGTCAAAAAGAGTCAGACATGACTGAGTGAATGACCTGAACTGAAATGAGTAAAAAATGGCCTGAAAATACTATTATAACTAAATGTTAACTTAAACTGTATGTGTTTGATAATACCCATGTACCTTCTTTAATTGTTTTCTATTTTCCCAAACTCTTAAAAATCTGAAGCTATGCATGTACATTTAGTTTAATTCTGGTCTCCTTCTGAAATAGATATGTTTAATACAACCCTTAATAATCTGTCTCCTACTGTTTACACTACTTGAAAATGGCTCCTTGTACCTCATAAAATCATGAGTGTCTGCTTTACCCTATCTATTTTATTTCCTCAATAATAATAACAGCATTTTTAGCTTTTCCTATCTGAGGTTTATTAGAACACTGGCATAGTCAAGTAAGGAAGTTTTAAGAATGCTTCATTTCAAATATCCTAAGGAAATAATTTCCTGACAATTAAAATCCAACCAGGAGCTCACAAATGCTGTTGTAAAAGAAAATGACCCTTTTGACAGAAGAAAAAAGAGGTGTTTTAAACCATTCTGTTGAAAAGTTGAAATAAATGATAAACACGACTAGAACACTGGTTGGAATTTTATAGCTTTTTATACACTCATTATCTAAGGGAAAAAAAATGTATTTTGTCTTTCAAACATCCCAAGATTAAAAGCAAGGAATGGACAACATTGTCAACATTGACCACATTTCTTACAGTGAATGCCTCACTGGGAAACGTGAAGGATTAATCCTGGTAGTTACTAAATTCAAGAAGAGATTTTGCTGAGAGATAAGAGGTGTCTTTACTGCCATAAGAGGTGTCTTTAGTTTGCCTGGTGGCTCAGACGGTAAAGTGTCTGCAATGCGGGAGACCTGGGTTCGATCCCAGGGTCAGGAAGAACCGCTGGAGAAGAAACTGGCAACCCACTCCAGTGCTCTTGCCTGGAAAATTCCATGGATGGAGGAGCCTGGTGGGCTACAGTCCATGGGGTTGCAAAGAGTCAGATGATTGAGCAACTTCACTTTTTACTCGCATCAAAAATGCCCCCCAAAATAGATGGTTGTCATTTGATAAATCTTTAAAAAAATCAAGATTAAAACCATTAAAGTGAAAAAAAATTAAACATTTTCATAGATGCTGATTCTGTGAAGACAAACATATACTTCCTCCTGTTCTTAGAAGCTAAAAACTGATCAGTAACCAATAGGTAACTTCAGTCTCCCTGGGCCATTGGTTTATAGCCTATGATAAGAATCTGAGCCTGGTGATGCCACAATTACATATAATTCTGATATGCAACAGAATTGCACTTGATAACTTTTCATATTTTGTTTCTCTCAAGATTTTAATGAGAGGGAAAAAACTCCATTTATTAATAAATGAAGTTATTTTAACTTTCCTTTTCTTCTTTCCCTTATCAAAAATGGTGCAGTAATTCATGAGTACTCCAAACAAATGATTCTCATTTGGTGGAAAAATGGAAATTTCCTGCAGCTGTTTCACAAATATCCTAAGAGAATCATTTGCAGCCTGTAAGGAGCCTTTATTAGTAATAAGGAACATAGCAGGCAAGCAGATTAAATGGCTCTTGCCCTAAAGCTGCATCTGCTTTTAAGTCAATAAAATATTCAGATTTTGAAAACTATAGAACATGTGGCATACAATAGTTTCAAGTGAAAACAACTTTGCTAGGATAACCCTTTCCTTAAAGTTGCTGCAGAGTTTTAGGAAAATAAGAAGTCACTCTTTAAACTTCTTAGGCAGCCAGTGTTGTCCTCTTGCCTGGGATATTCCCGAGGTTGCAGTATACTTGAAGGTTCTATAGGTCTTGAAACAGATCAGAATTATGGTGAAGTCACAACTCTGTCTCAGGTAAAAAAATCTGCCTGCGAATGTAAGAGCCACAGGAGACGTGGGTTCGATCCCTGGGTTGGTAAGATCCCCTGGAGGAGGAAATGGCAACTCATTCCAATAGTCTTGCCTGGGAAATCCCATGGACGGGGAGTCTGGCAGGCTACAGCTCATGGGATTGTAAAAAGTTGTACACCAGTGAACACACACACACAAGCACAACTCTGTAACTTAATAGCTGGGAAAACCTCAGGTAAGTCTCAGGGTCTCAGTAACAAGGGAATAACCATCTCTCCTAAAGGAGATCAAGACAGTTTTCACATTCTGCTCAGCTTGACTCAACTGTAGGCAGGGCTCCGGGCTTCCCCGTCCTTCCCTATTTCCTAGAGTTTGCTCAAACTCTTGTCTATTGAGTTGGTGATGCTATCCAGCCATCTCACCCTCTGTCGCATAATTTTTAAATTACTTTGAATTACTGTTTTCTTTTTAATTAAAAAAAGGGTCATACATAGGGTTATAGAAAACAATTTAAGAACCAACCAGATTTACTGATGTTTTGCTATAGATGATTGAATTCCATCCATCCATCTCTCTCTTATGAAATAAAATATTACAGAAATAAAATACCCAAATAACTAATAATGGTTGTTCAGTAAATATTACTTTTTTTCTCTATCTCCCTCTCTTTCAAAGCACACAATTCTTCTCAGAACAGAGATCCCTGAAAATCCCAAATGTCTTTTATCCCCCAAAGATCAAGTATATGGGTATGATACAGCTGTTAAACAGCTTTTGTTTTTTATGTAAGAACAGATTCAAGGAATCAAACAACAAGTTATATTTCTGGCATCTGCTGAGCTGGTCTGCACATTAGTGCCTGTTAAAGTGATGGGGTTTTTTGACAGCTGCCTCTTGGCCAGAGGATGCAGAAGATTTCCAGCCCAAATACAGTGCCACCCACACCTAATTCCAAGCAAAGAGGGCAAATACGTTGTTCCCTAAGCCAAACTGCAAGTTTTCTCTTTAGAAATGGATACAATCATGGCACAGGAATATCAGAGAGCCATCTCATCAAGATGCATGGGGATGACATGGACAGTAATATTAAATGTAAAATCTCAAAGACCAAGAAAGTCTGAATGTGATCTGAGTTAATCCAAAGAAATTCCCCTTTCCAAGAGGCTCTCTGAGTGAAAAAATAAAGCCCAAATCACTATCAGTTTGATTTTCATGAGCATGAAAATGGCTTTTTATTCTCCAGTAAGAACACTCCAAAGACTATTTGGAGCCATTTTTACATCCATTTTAATTAGATTCCATTTCTCTGAACATTGTTATATGACTCTTAGAGGGGAATGATACAAATGTGTGAATTTTTTAATAAAAGTGCATTTTCAAAGGTGAGTTTCTTGTTATTGAATAAGTAATCAGTGACATACCGAGATCTCTGTTGAAATATTTGACAATTTTTTTGAAATGCATTACAACTTTTTTCAACCCATATCATCTTATGACAGGCTCCAGTTCAACTTAATAACTGGCAGTATTTATTTCTAAGAGTAATTACAACCAGATCAGAGGAGAGCACTGCAAATTATTTATAAGTATTAATAGTTAATATATAATTTGAATATTTTTAATGATTAGATGTCCTTATTGTAAGCTTATGCCCTGAGTGTCAACGATAACTTTTATTTCCTTAGCAAAAAAGCATAAAAACAAAGGAATCAAGAAAATTTAAAGTTTGTTAAATTTAGTGAAGGATATAAGTTGATCACGAAAAATAGACATAATTAATATAAAATTAATCTTGAAGTAGTATGCAGAATATTATTTTTCTAAATTTTGAAAATTGACTTCTACTTCCTTTGCATAAAAATGAAAGACATATACAGACACTTAAAGCTTGTTTAAATAAAGCACATGTGGAAAATACCATGATATGTTTGAGCTTGTTTTAATTAATTAACATGACTTGTAGAATTCAAGAAGAATTTCAGGGAGGCCATGAAGACTGTAAGATTTCTAATAATGTCAGGATATTATATTTGATAATTTAGCTTAAATACACCATCAGAAAATATGAATAACAAATGACAATGAATTATTGCCATAAATTTAGGATAATATTCTATATTCATGCTTAGCTTACTGATTCCTTGTATATTACAGATACTTAAGCAATATTTTTAAAATGTTTGCAATTCTAGTTTTGGTTTCTCTCACAATTTAATATCAAATTTTACTTTTCACTTTTTAAAACAATGATGCAGGAAATCACAGAAACTTTTAAATGGTAAGGTAATGCACAGAAGACATACATCTCCTACTTTCTATTGACCTTAAGTACATCTCTAGCTCAGGAATTATCTTTTTAATGTTGCATTAACCAAAACAAGATTTTAGTGCTCCACATAAACCCTTTAAAATATAGATTTCTAAGTACATTCCTCTCTTGCTTTTATGCGGAAAGGAAGATATAAATATATCCATATTGATTTCATGCTGCTGCAATTAGGATAAAATAATATCACATGTATCATTCTCTGCATATTATTGTCTAGTGGTTCTTAAAATGCTGATATCCTAGAATCACTTGGGTAATTGAAAATAGTCTAATATTGAGCTGACTATGAGCGATTCTGATTGAACTGGTTCAGGATAGAACACGTTGTAAATCTTCCCAGGTGATTCTGATATTTGGCCAGTACTGAGATCCACACTGCTGCTGCTGCTGCTAAGTCGCTTCAGTCGGGTCCAACTCTGTGCGACCCCATAGACGGCAGCCCACCAGACTCCGCCGTCCCTGGGATTCTCCAGGCAAGAACACTGGAGTGGGTTGCCATTTCCTTCTCCAATGCATGCAAGTGAAAAGTGAAAGTGAAGTCACTCAGTTGTGTTGGACTCTTCGCGACCCCATGGACTGCAGCCCACCAGGCTCCTCCATCCATGGGATTTTCCAGGTCAGAGTACTGGAGTGGGGTGCCATTGCCTTCTCCGGAGATCCACACTAGTATAGCACAAAAGCAAAGGAACGGACTCACAGGGCATCTGAAATATTCCTCAGCACAGTGGTGCTCTACTTTCTGTACTATCCAGCTCTAAGAAATTTTAGAACATATATTCTGGGATTTCTTCATCTCTCCATCTGGAAAACATCAGTTTTTTCTTTGGTACAATTAGCACTCCTCTTTTATAAGAACCCTGCATTTATTCTGATTTGTAACAACATCCCCAGATCAGCAAAGGAGATTAAAAAGAATCTTATGCCAATGGGGTCAGTCTCCACACTTGTGAAAATCCTGTTTTCCACAGCACTGTCTGCTCAGAAGCTATAGGCATCTTTTATCCTCTCTACCACCTTCACTGGCGTTCGTTCTGTCTCCCTGTTGTTTTTTTTTTTAAAGAAGCTATTTTCCTAGGAAATTTAGAAAGGAGTGTAAGGAACTGTGTTCTTGTATTAGCTTCTATGTTTGAGTTCTGATACTGAAAGGAAAAAAAAAAAAAAAAAACTTCCACAGTTCTGATTGCTTATATAAGCCCAGATGCATTGTTAGTATCTAACTCAATATAGAAAAAAAGATACCTAAAGGTAATACATACTACCAGTTCCAACTCCACTCCTCTGTTGTTTAAAGGACCAGTGTGTATCAGCTGCTGTTTATATCAGTCCATAGGTTATAAGAAATCAAGTATAGCTTCCCTCATTTCATGGATTAGGAAATTTATGAGGTCTAACCTTTACAACCTAAGCT
This sequence comes from Muntiacus reevesi, assembly GCF_963930625.1. Taxonomy (NCBI): domain Eukaryota; kingdom Metazoa; phylum Chordata; class Mammalia; order Artiodactyla; family Cervidae; genus Muntiacus; species Muntiacus reevesi. Next base: position 211,297,877 of record NC_089249.1, read on the forward strand.
AAGTAAATGTCACACATGCTAACCATCAGCAAGAAAGCTCTCACACACACTGAACCAAAGATACAAAAATAGTCTTTTCAAATTTCGTTCCAATCTCCCCAAGCATTGCAAGGCACAATACATTAAACAAGAGCCATGGCAAAAGCTATAGGAAATGGTAATCAATAAAGCACTTCACAGCAGGCTCTTCAGTCCATGAGTTCTGTCAACAGATATATTGAGAGAACTGCTCATCTTTATCAAAGTGGTTTTATCAAGCACAACAGAACATTCTGGACTCAGTTCACAGAATGTACTCTAACAGAAAACATGGGGGTTCAGTTTTCTAGGTATAGAAAATAAATTTGACGTAAGTGCTGAACTGAACCATGGAAAAATAATTAGAATTTCCTCACTGAGAAGAAAATTTATACAACTTGTACATTTACTCCAGTAAGTGGAGCCAGGTTTAGGGTGGCTTAAGGAGAATGCCATCTATAACATTCCAGTTGCAAATAGTATTTACCTCTTTTTTCCTTGAGTCTGGTAGTGCAGTCCTTGCTGCCTGAGAGGACTTAGTTGTCCCCGAATATACCACTGTAGCTATCTGGTAGAGCTTAGGCAAGATGGATCCTGAATGTATGCAGCGAAAGACTGAGTATAAACCTAACTAAAAGCCTCATTCTCATGAGAGCATTTACAAGACACACCTGACTTTCACAAAGCCCTCTTTATACAACACACCTGAGTCACAACTTTCTCATATCAGCCATACATTCCTGGGAAGGAAAACGTCTTTCTTCCACATTGTTGTCAAAGTAGAGTGTATCTTCAAATTCAAAAAGGTATGTCAAACAAAATAGTTGCATGCTACATAGAAATAGTCTAAGCAGTAAAAAATACAACTCAACCTCCACATATTAAGTGTATAGCCTTCATTTGATTCCATTGTATTCAGCTCACTTTTTAGATATGAGATTTTAATTGCTTACCTTTTTTCCATTTTTTTTTTACTTCCCTTCCTTCTCTTTGTCTAGCACTTTCTGTCTAGCACTTACATTACTAGCTCACATTTTCTTGCTTATTTCTTCTCTGCCAAGATTCCATTTCTCATGCATCAATATGCAGCAATCTGTCTTCTACTGGGAACTGCTTAAGTTCCCAAGAATACATTTCATATCAAGTGAGGAAACTTCCACTTCTCTACATGAATTCGAATGAGTTTACTTGTCCTACTAACAGGTCTGTTTTATAGCCTATTAAGTGAAGAGACTGGATTTAATCATTGCAAGTTTCTTTTACTCTAATATCCTTTTTTTTTTTCTTTTTTTTTTTTTAGTGAAAGTAGATAATACATAATTGCCTTTCCATAATATTGTTAAGAGATAATATGCATTGAAATTCATATTTGCTTAATTAATAGTTGGGTATTTTTTCCAAAGGCATTTTTAAGTTTTATACTTTTTACCTGTGCTGTAACCATTTTACTACTGTGGGTTTTTAATATTTTATTTGTAATGAAAAGATTGAGATAAATAGAGGAAATTGACCAAGCAAGATTTACAAAAGCTCCTCTCTTGAAAGAGAGAGGATAAGTTATTTCAGGCTGGGGTCAGGAGAAGGTACAGTAATAGGAACTGAATAAGGCCTGTCAGGAGGCTGGCCATTTTGACTACTTGGCGAGAGGAGTCTTACTGGTGTTGAGCTCCCTAGATTAGGTGCCTCAGAAAGGCTTTTGCTCCCTAGATTAGCAACCTCTGAAAGGTTTTTGCTGGAACTGAACTGCCAAGACCACACTTAAGAATTTTAAAAGGCAGATTATCCTGAGTCTTGAAATTTTCTGGATTGAGATGAAACAGTGAAAGGAAAATTTCTCTGTTGGTATCTGCAGAATTGCTTTTGAACTGTGGTTTTGGAGAAGACTCTTGAGAGTCTCTTGGACTACAAGGAGATCCAACCAGTCCATCCTGAAGGAGATCAGTCCTGGGTGTTCACTGGAAGGACTGATCTTGAGGCTGAAACTCCAATACTTTGACCACCTGATGCAAAGAGCTGACTCATTTGAAAAGACCCTGATGCTGGGAAAGATTGAAGGCGGGAGGACAAGGGGACAACAGAGGATGAGCTGGTTGGATGGCATTGCTGACTCAATGGACATGAGTTCGGGTGAACTCCAGGAGTTGGTGATGGACAGGAAGGCCTGGCGTGCTGCGGTTCATGGGATCGCAAAGAGTCGGACACGACTGAGCGACTCAACTGATACTGATACTGATCTGCAGAATAGTCTGGCAGCTGAGGTAAGAGTATGAATGACAAACAGGAGGCAGTGTAATGTCAGAATATAGGGGATAAAAGCCTCTCTGAGGAGAGTGTGATTGGGTATGGCATTACCTCACACACACACACACACAAGCAAAAAATTCAAATCACTCAGGTAAAAGAAAAGGAGCAAAGGAGAAGTAGGATCCAAATCCAGCTGAAAACTGGAGCTTTGATAATCAGAAGATCTACTGGGAAATCATAAAGTAAAGCTAGGCTTCCTTGGTGGCTCTGACAGTAAAGAAACCGCACGCAGTGCAGGAGACCAGAGTTCAATCCCTGGGTCAGGAAGATCCCCTGGAGAAGAGAATGGCTACCCACTCCAGTATTCTTGCCTGGAGAATCCCATGGAGAGAGGAGCCTGGTGGGCTACAGCCTATGGGGTTGTAAAGAGTCAGACACGACTGAGCAACTTTTATAGAAGAGCTATTTTAATACTAATTTTCTGTAATACTGATAATAAATCCACTCAGGAAAAAATAAATATATTAAAAAAAAGAATATCAGTACTATATTTAAAATATTAAGCAGAATGTAGTCATTATTTGAGACAACTATAAAGTTTTGGAAAACAAAGGTGAAAGAAATCCAAATATTCCATTTTTGTCCTTAAGAGTGGCTTGAATTGTTAGAAAACAATTGTTTTGGATGATAATTTTGGACTGCTATTAGCAATATGTACTTAAGTCATAAATCACTGTGATCAAATAACTTTTGGTTCTTAGTCTTTTGGGGAGGTACCACACCATTTCAGTGTAGTCAATTAAGTCACACTCTGTTTAAAGCAAAATAAGGATTAATACTTTGTCAAATTTTACTAATATCACTGACAATGTTTTTAACCCCAAACACAGACATTCCTTTTTTTAAACAAAAGCTTGATGATTTAATCTCTTATTTGACCAAATACTTTTAGGAGTTATAAAGGCCTAGTGGTATTAGACTTTAATTAATTTGATAAATTATGTTATAAATGAATTTACTCATGTACTATTAAATATTCTCATAAATAATTAAAATTAAGCTACACTTGTCAAAACAGTTTAATAAACTGGGCTCGATTATAATCACCTTGAATTTCTAGCATGTTCATTTTCTAATTCACAAAATCTAATAAGTCAAGAATGAGAGTTCTACATGTGAACTAAGAGGGTGCTAAGAAAATTATTAGGCTTACTTGAAAATAGTAACTTAAAAAACTATGTAAAATAATTATTTATACATGAGATGAATAAAATATCATTAGCATCAAACTAGGCGAAGACAAATCAATCCATGATTAATAAGGAACATGGTAATTTGGTAAGAAGTATAAATTGAGCTACATTTGTGTGAGGTTTTACTATTAGCAAAATACTTTCACATTCATTAAATCATTAGGGCCTTATAACATTGCATGTTGAAAGCTATCCTTTAGAGGGGAAATACAAGGGCCCAGGTGGCTCACTATTAAGGAATCTGTCTGCCAATGCAGGAGTTGCAGGAGAAAAAGATTCAATCCCTGTGTTGGGAAGATCCCCTGGAGTAGGAAATGGCAACCCACTCCAGTGTTCTTGCCTGGAGAGGAGCCTGGAGGACTATAGTACACAGGGTCACAAAGAGTCGGACAGGACTGAGTATACATGCACAGAGAAAAATGTCTTAGGGAACTGAGTGCTGGTGGAGGATGGTTAGTCTATCGGTATTACTCTGGTAGAAATAATATGTGTGATACCAGGCAATTTGGGGAACAAGTACCTCATGAAGGTATAAACAAAATGAGGCAGAGGAAATGCACATCAGGAGAGAGACATGAACTGGAAGAGAGTGGGATTAGAGCAAATAAAGCAGAGAATGACAGAACTTTGTAACTCACTCTGTGTCAGCAGAGCTTTCATCCTATGCAAATAATATAATGGAATTTAAACCAAGACATAAAGTAAACAGTAATTAGCTATGCTGCCATACATAATTTACTTAGCACCAATGTAGAGGAAGAGTTTGGGACGTTTATGATGTATGCAAAGAATAAGGTGGAATGATTTGGTGATTCTTGTCTGTTCAATTGTGCTAAAGGTTACAGACTTCTTGAATCCTAAAACTGCCTATCTGTGTTGCCTCATCCATTTTACCTTTCAGCACTGCTGCCTAAGAAGAGTGGACGCTTATGGTTCTGATGCCATAGACATTCACTTAGGGTTTGAGAAATTCTAGCATCCTCCTGCTGATCTTAATCTTCTTGCCTCTTACTTTGGAAAGGAGGACTGGGTGAGCCCAGAGTACGCACAGGGAAGAGGGGAGTGACTCAAGAACTCGCTGCTGTGCTGAGTCGCTCAGTCATGGCCGACTCCGTGCGGCTCTATCCAGGCTCCTCTGCCCCTGGAATTCTCCAGGCAAGAATACTAGAGTGGGTTGCCTATTACGTAGACAATAACACTCTTAATCTTCATTTGAAAGCAAGCTTCAGACCTAGTTAGGCAATTTGACCAAGAACACATGGGAAATGGAAAAATTGAAACTCAAATCCAGATCTTCTGGTTTCAAATTTATACTTTTATCCTATAAATTAACATCATAAACATGACATAAATTATATTATCTATGACAAATTTCTGTAGTAGAATTTCATATTTTTTTACTAGTTGGGGTAAATAAGTTGTCGAAGCTTGATCTATCATTATGAGGATAGCTATTCATATAGTATCCTAATTTACTGAAAAATTCTTCATTCAAAAATTGCACTCCTCAAATGCTTAAATAAAACATGTAGGTTAGTGAATAATCTCAGAATTCAATTATGGTAGCTAAGGTTGAGATAAAGTCTACCTGTCATCTTCATAAATGCTGTCAATTCCCTCCACTGAATTTTTAGCAAGGCTGTTAGATTTACGTCTTTTCTCTCCTTCTTTGTTTAAACTGACATGGCATCATAACTTATGGTGAGATTAAACAAATGTCAAGTAATATGAAAAGGAAAGAAAAGAAGGTCTGTAACATATTCGCATTATACACATGCCAAAAAATTACTTCTTTGGAAACCATGGTTGGCATGACTGGTACTCACCCATATGTGAATATCCTTTCCTTCTTTGAGGACATGGGGATGACATAAAGGGCTATATGAGTAGTTTTGGCCAATGACACAAACAAGGACTGAGGATAAAGTACAACTAAGATTCTCCAGTCTCCTCTCCTTCTGTTGTGGTGATTTTGGAAGAGGATGCATGGGGGGTGGTGGAGGCACATTCAACCCAGCCTGGATCACTGAATGACCACCTGAGGTACACCTGCCCTGGAGAGTCTGAGGGATTCAGGGTAAACTTGGAGTAAACGAGAAACAACTCAGTGCTTCTGTGATACTAGCTGTTTGCTACCTCAGCATGCACTAGTCTATCTTGGCTTATGTTTTTACTTTCTATCTGCCAGCACCTTTCAAGTTTTTCACTGAAATGTCTGTAAGTTTTATAGATGAGCTGTGCACGATGCAGGGGCTGTGCTTCGAGCAGTCCTGCGAAGGGGTGAACGACGTGGGCTGAGGAGGCTGACTGCCTGCCTCACAATTCTGCTGTGACCACTGCCTGGCTCTATGACCTTGAGTGACAGTTTCCTCATTTGTACAATGTAGATAATAACACAGTGTCTAAGACATTGCATTTTTTAGGAGGGAAAAATGATATCATGAGGGAAAAATAACACAAAAACACACAGAAGAATGATACAAGGCAAGCCATTGATAAGGGTTAGATATCATGTACTGTCAACATCAACTCTAACCTACCCATGGGCACACAATGTTTTATTTAGCTGACCCCAAATTCCCTTTGGTGGTTAGGATAATTGACAACTACATCACCAAATAGTGGAAAAAACCTATCTATAGTCTAATAACAAAAGGATGGAAATGCTTTTATTAGAGCTCTAATGCACTGGTTCTTTAGATAGATCCACAGAGTGGATCTATTAGCTGTCAGGGTCAATGATAAACAGATGAAACTCCTCAATGAAATACGAGTAATGGAAGAGACATAGGCAGTGTCAAATGGTATTAATACTATAAAATCAGAACTTGTTAGGGGAAAAATGATCCAGAATAATAGACAGCCTTTGAACTTAAGACAAAAAAAAAACCCAGAAAGGTAAAGCCTCTGGTATAGCACACGAGAAAATGAAGCTTGAATTATTCAACAGCTCATTCATTTTTGATGGTAGGGAAATTGCCTGAAATCCCTTTCACATTCTGCAAAGATCAAACATATTAGGAATGTCAAAATAATATTAGGCAACCCCTTTCAAGAGTCAAAATAACTCCTCAGAACAAAGGAAAAAATGGCAAAGTTCAGGGCTCTAAAGAACAGAATTAAATGCTGATGTTGTGGGGAAAAAAAACATGGAAGTCCTGCTGGTACTATTAATAAAATGCCAGCCGGTCATTTATAAAGGGGTCAGTTTTGGCAAAGCACTGAAACTGAGGTCCTAGATTTCTTCACTTTTAGATCAGGATAATAATTTCTATTTTATGCATTCATATGAGTTAGAAAAAACTAACGTATGTAAAGTTTCAGAAAACATTAAAAATATTAGTTTACCCATCTTTGATCAGTCTGGAAGTCCTAAGTCATAGGCAAAGTTTCCTACGTATTTTGCTTGGTCTTCACACAGTTCTATGTACCAGGTTGATCTAACTGTGTTTTAAAGAGAATGTTGTTTGCAGAGCTTCTTTATATTCCACTCTAGGTTTATCCAAAAAGACCAGAATGATAAATCCAAGTGCTTCCCATGAAATAACACCCTTCATAAGGGACGCTCCACTAAAATGCAGCTAATGCAGTTTTATGGGCTACCCTGCTATTCTTAAATACCCTGCTATTTACCCTCAGTGGTAAAGAATCCACCTGCCAATGCAGGAGGTGTAAGCTTGATCCCTGGGTCAGGAAGATACTCTGGAGAAGGAAATGGCAACCCACTCCAGTATTCTTGCCTGGGAAATTCTGTGGATAGGGGAGTATGGTCAGCTACAGTCCATGGGGTCACAAAAGAGTCAGACATGACTTAATAACTAAACAATGATGCAGTTTTATGTTCAGTACTGCTGCTTGCCCAAATGATAGTATCACATCTATCATTATTTCAGAATCAGGTGACTTACACAATTCTAAAATTGTGAAAGTTTTAGTTTAAAAATTTGAATACAGTGTCACAGTTCCATATTGATTCAGAAAATGTCTAATTTTGCAATAGTGTCTAGTAAATGTCAGATACTTAATTATGTGATATGGAATTTTATTGCTCATAAAGCATTTCCTCACTTAGAAAACATCACTAGGTACCAATGCACAACAATGCAATCTTTTGCTACAAATTTGAGAGTACATTATAGCCTGTGAAACTGGGGAAAGACCAGAGAAACTGGGGAAAGAAACCCGAACCAGGACAAATACAAGACATTGCGTTATTGCCTATATTCCATGGGAAAAAATTCAGTTAAGGTGGTGATTCATGACTTGATTACATCATTCCTAGAGCAATTACATGTGGAACTACTCAGCCTTCTCTTCACCGAGCATCCAAGAACTATAATTAGAACATGCAGATAAAACGTCCTGCAGAGTTTCAGAGAGTGTGTAGCTGCTGTTCTTGGTGATGTTAAAAGTAACTACTGATTTGTCTAAAAAAAGCCATATAATATACAGTGCCTTATTCCTTTATTCATTAAGCAGTTAGATGCAGGCACAATTCAAACACAAGATTTTTCAGGTTAATTAAATCACTTCAGTTAATAGCAGACATTTTTTCATAGACTATTATTAAACTAATAGGAGGTATGAATATAATCAGACTGAAGAGTGGGGAATTTCTTTTCTTCCATGCTCTGTATTTTTTAGCAGATATTTTATATTTAGCTTAAGCATGGCCTAAAAAAAATCAGTTTTATTTCCTTTTATAACTCCTATAACTACTGAGAGATGGAAGAGAACTTTGGTCAACTTTTTTTTCTTTTCACCATTTATCAGTGGAGATACAATAACCTCTCATTACAAAAATGGTACCATCTGTGTTTAAACTAACAAGACAAAATTTTTCCTTGTTGTTCAGTTGCTAAGCTGTGTGTGCATGGACTGCAGCATGCCAGGCTTCCCTGTCTTTCACCATGTCCCAGAGTTTGCTCAATTTCATGTCCAGTGAGTCAGTGGTGCTATCTAACCATCTCACCACCTCATCCTCTGCCTATTTTTCTTATTCCAATTTAATTAATGGATATAGTTTTTTGAGCCATATGTTCTACCTTTCACTATAAAGAGACACAGTCATAAGTAGTACTACCACTTCACATTTTGTAGAAACATTATCTTCCAAAAGAGTATGAGGTCAGCTTTTTGGTATACTACTACATGTGTGAATAAAAGAGTTAAAATCATGATGTGAAAAAAGAACATGCCCTTAAGGATTTGGAAAAAAAAATTCTGCTTTGGTATATTCAGGAAGAAAAAATATAGACCATGTTTTATGATGATTTAATAAATGATGTACAGAACTTGCATTTCAGAATTTAAATTTCAAAAGCAAGAGTTGGCTGATTACAAAAACTGCACTGCCACTTATGACACTTTAATTGCAAGTTTCCAGGCAAATATTATGACACTCTATGTTAATTACTTTCCATGTTTTACAAGTTTATATATATTTAGAGGCATGACTAAGTTCCAGTGAATGTTACAAAATTATTGGGCAAAAAAACCCTATTGGCCCAATATATTTTATACATTAGTTAAAAAAAAATTAAAAAGGAACATATGGAACCAAAAACTAAAAAGAATGTCTAACACTTGCTGTAATCTACCATTTAATGTTGACTAAGTGATAGACTGTAATAAGAGAAGAAGGTCAACAACTGTAACTATCTTAACACTGGGGCTGAACTCAGCTTTACAGGCCAAGAATAACTTATAATGTGTGAAATAAAAACAGGAGTTGTGGTTTTGGCATATGTCACTAATAAAACATAAAAAGATGATCTTTTATGAGGTAGCTTTGTCTAGAATTTGAGGAAGAGAGATGGCTTTGAACCTCAGAAATTGTGTCTAAGCATCTGGCTCAAATATCCTTAACCAGCAAGCTTAAATCATCTAGCTTATTCAACTTGCTTTATTGCAAATGAGTTATCTGCTCCATGGATGATATGCAGCTGTTAGTAAGCTCAATTTTGAGGTCCAGGTTGGTTCCCAGACATCACAAGGTTCAAAGTCTCAAACTATAATTATTAGGTCACAGTAATTGGCTGTGAAAGAAAGAAGGCCTGAAGGGAGAAAAGAGCAAGTCTTCTATGACTGTAATATCAAAAGGCCTAACACCAGATGGACATTTGAAAGGATATAAATATTTAAATCTAGAAAGGTGATAAAATCCTGGGTTTATTTATAACAAGCCTAAATGAACACACTAAAACATTAAGAATATATGTGTGATTCTGATTCTGATATTCAATAAGTCAATTATTTATTTACCTCACTCACAATTATTAAACATACAGATCATACAGTTAATACATTTTAGATTCTGGTCTTTGATTATTGGTCTTATGTTCTGTAAGTTTCTTAAAAGTTGGATTTATTCTGCTTGCATTATCTTCATGTCCAATACACACACAAAACAAAAATCATGCAGAGTAAATTTTCAACATGATATCTCTATTTTTTTCCTCATTTCATTGTTCCTTTAAAAAATAAGCTTATTTTTTTTAGGGAATTATGCCTAAAATATATTATCACTTTAAATAGGAAGTTGTTCAAAAATAGTATTCCAAATTATTATGATATAACTTGAAAAAGGCAACAAAGAAATATGATTGAAGAGTACCTTTCTGCAGCAGCAAAAATTAAAGTTTTGAGATCAAAACCCAAATATTCAAAAGCATTACAGTATTCTTTTTTAAGTTGCATAATAATCAAATCTCCACCAAAGATGACTCCCTCTACGCTTGCCACTTAATGGACACATTTTGCTCAGGCACTTACCTTCCATCATGATTCTAAGGGAGTAAACCCATTTCTCATTCCAGGGAAAATCACATTATCAGTCCAAATCATGGTAGTTAAGAATTGGGTAAGTATCATCTAAGCTGACAAATTAAAGAGAAGCACATTTATTGGATATTAGAAGGAAAGGATTTCCTCTCTCCCTTCTATAGAATAGCAAAGAACCCTGGCATATTTCAGCTCTGAGGGGAATCGGCTTAAGGCAAATGCTAAAAACATCCTGTTCCGGAAACATCTGTATTTTCCTGTCTGATTCTCCTATAAATGAGGGACTCCCTCAGGGAGCTTGTTGATGCAGGAGGTGAGGCATCCCACTGCTTCAGTGAGCTGGTTTTTGGAGCGTCCTGGAGGCATGCTGAGAGTGAGGGGGACCTTCAAGGGCTGGCATGCACTATATCAACCTTGAGGTGCCAGAATGGAAACACATCATATGCCAAGTGTACAGTCCTATTTAGTACCTGGATTATGATATTTAATTTGAAACATTCTGACTTATACTCACTGTGATCTCCAAACTCTGTCAGAGTTGCTATCCATTTTGATGTAAATTACCACGGGATTGAGTGAACCGCTGTTTCATTTTAATTCCGAGGAACATTTGGTTTTGTCATTATTTACCATTGTTTATTGACATATATTTCCACAGACCAAATCTTTCATTACATATATAGGTGAACATAGGATCATAATTGTATAGTATAGAAAATAAACCTTCTTGTATCATCCTCAGCATTTAATTATGCAAAACTAGTGACAAACATCTTTAGAAAAAAATAATAAAATAGTCCTTCAGTATTAAAATTTCTTATTAAAAAGCATGACATCGAAGTTAAAAGTATGGCATGTTATTAATGCATAGATGAGTCAGGCATGAATAAAATGAATCTAATCCCATCTCTTATAGTAAATCAAAATCTTTGAAATCTACAGTTTGTAATGGGTTAACTGAAGAAAAAATGATATATTTAGTTTTTTCATTATTCTGTGGTTTCTGATCATGTAACTTTTTAAACAATGAATACTCAGGATATAAACAAGGTACTGCATACTTACCAGGTGATTTTTATGTCTCTGCTGAATGCAGGATAAATATATTTGGGCTTTTTATTGCTTGAGTAGAAAGTGCTCATTACTTATTATTTTATGTTTATAATATAGAAAAATTAAAAAAAACCAAAAAACAAAACAAAAAAAAAATGCTTTTAAATGGCATACATCACACTGTTGTAGTGGTGGACTTCCTCAAGATGGTCTTCTGTGGTTTTGGTGCAGTGGGAGGAGGCACAGTCGCAGGTCTGAGGGGGGGGAAGCTGTTACTGTGGCTTATTCCCAGCCCCCCGTTTTCTAGTGGAAAAGGAGGGAGATGAGGGGGAAGTGGGTGGGGAGGGCCTTGGGGAGGAAGCTGTCCTGGCGGGTGGACGGGTTCGCTGTGTAAGAGGACCTCCCTGTTCTTTACGTGATACCTGGTGTCACAGTCAGGACAATAGCCATGGTACTGGACTTTTTCATTAAACCTTACTCGTTCCCGAGGCCCAGCTTGCGGGCACCTGTCTTTTTCGGGTCTGTGCATCAGAGGCTGCCCGGGAGCCTTGTCCAAGTTACTGCTGGGTTTGCAGGAGATTTCTCCGTTGGGGATTTTGGTCGGCGCCCCCGGGAAGCCTCCATTCCGCAGAAGGGTGCCATTGGTCTTTACCGGCTTGACGGGGGGCGCCACTCGCTGGGGGTCTTCACACTTCACGGGTGTCAACCGTGGAGGAGGCGCTGGAGGGTTTGGCTTTCTCAGGACCGTGAGGATGGCTGATGGGTGGGCTGGGGGCTTAATGAGGGGGGCATTGGCTTGCACTTTGATCTTCTCTATGCTGGAGGCTGTCGTCCCGCTTGAGCTACTATTCAGGGTGTCCGTCTTGGAGCTGTCAGTCATCTCATCCTCCAGCTGTAGGTCAGAGGTCAGGGTATCAATCTGGTCAACCACCTGGTAAAAAGCACAAGGGAATCATGTTGAACAACGACCCCAAGCAAAATATACCACAAGTGTCTTCCAATTTCATAATCAGATATGGGAACAGGGACTAATACTGAATGGTGAATTCCATTGTTCTTAAGTTTTCATTCAACAAATTTACAGAGTATCTACCAGAAAAGCACCAACTATTTGATAACATAATGATTTCACATACCTAGAATATGTTATTTATGTGTATGTTCTATCCCTGACTCTGCTGTATCCAAAGATAAAATCTAATACAGAAACGTAACTGATTTTTAGAATTGATTTACAATATTAGTTTCAGGTGTACAATACAGTGACTTGATATTTTTATAGGTTACCCTTCATTTAAAAGCATTATAAAATATTGGCTATATCCCCTGTGCTGTGCAGTATACCCTTGTAGCTTATTTATTTTGTATGTAGTAGTTGGTGCTTCTTAATCACTTACTCCTATTTGCTCCTTCCTCACCCTTCTCCCCACTGGTTATTAAACTGATTTTAAACAGGGGAGGGGGCTTTCCTTCTGACTTACCCTCTAGAAAGCATAGGAGAACATTAATCCATGCCAAAATGAAAAAAGCCTGATAATCTGCAAAAATCAAAACTTTTCTAGAGATTATCAGAGAACTGAGATCACAAAGTAACCAAATAAACTGAACTGTAAAGAGCTCCAAACCCTGTGAGGGTAGACAGGACACAAAGACTGTTCCATCTTTGGCCAATCACAGGGAGAAGATGTAGTGTACGAAAGTGAGTAAAGAAAACAGCTAAGACATTACATTAATTAATTAATTAATTACTCTTTAGAGTAATTAAAGGCAGAGTGTGCTATCATGACAAGTTAGAAACCTGAAGACCGCAGACACAATGTAGCCTGTTCTCACTCCTGCCTCTTTTGCCATAGGCTTCTCTGAGGGCAGGCAGAGACTGCAAAGGGTCCCTCGTGGGCACAAAAACTCACCCATTTCCCAGACCCTTCTTTCTTACAAAACAGAAGCCTTCAGCACTAGGGGGATGGCAAGAAATCCTCTAACTTCTAACACATAGGCAATGATTAGCTGCTTCGAGGCTGGAAGAAAGAGGTATCTATGTCCTTGGAAAAGGAGGTGAAACATTCTCTTGGATCCAGGAACCTACACTATTTACATCGGCTACCACTCGGGGGAGGGATCCAAGTCACAGCCACTCAGTATATGCCAAAGACACAAGACAGAATCAGGAAATCAAGTAAGACTGCAGGCCCATCAGACCGCAATGCAGGACCAACCGCGAGTGTAGGAGAGTGATTGTGAAGACAGGAGAACGCGGTGGCAGAGTTCCAGGCCAGGCCTTTCTAAGGCAAGTTGGGCAGGACGATCAGAGAGTCAAGGAGTTAAGGAATCTAGCACCTCCTACAACCCGCTGGCTTAGAGTCTCTTCACTACTAAGTCATGGTCTGGGATAGTCTGTGGGAAACAGTCTCAGCTCAAATGCTCAATTTCAGAGCCAAGAAGTTTGACCCTCTGTCATTTACACTCTCTGAAGTCACAGATCTTAGAGACCATTCTCACAGCTGCCGTACATGTACTATTATGTTTACATGATGGAGGAAGCTACGGATGACTTTAAAAGTAATTTATTTTTAAATGGAATGAGTCCCTTCATCTCATGTTTCCATATGTAGGCTGTTTCTTTATGTAGGCTGTTTCTTCTTCTCTTACTTACTTACTTACACAGTGTGTTCAACTGTGAAGTTAGCCCTTTGACACCAGATTGGGCTCAAAATGAAGACATCATGACCAACCAGAAGGTAGAGAGGACACGGAGAATTTACTTCTTCCACAGGTGAGTCTTATGTGATTGGTTAATACCAGTACCATGAGAGCTAGGCCTTCAATTTTAGTGGATTTTAATTCCTGAATCCATTCACTTCTCTCCATCTTCCTTTCTCTGATCCCAGTCTGAGCCTTGCCTCCCCTCTCAGTTCTATAATCTCAGTGATCTTTTAAAAAACTGAGTTGTATTTTTGTCATTCCCTGCTTAAAACTTTTAATACCTGCTCATTTCTTCTGTGATATGTATCAATTTAACATGGTCTCCAGGGGCTTGTAAAGTCTCAGTGTTGTTCTGGTAATTGTTGAATAACTGGTTCCTAGGGATTTGAGTCCTGATTTAAAGAGTTTGCCAACTTCCATGGTGTGGACTCATGCCACGGTTAACTTCAAGTGAGTAAGGCAGCATCACTGAACATGAGACTGGGAAGAAACTTGCATGGGTGTATCATTACAAAGAGCTTCCACCACACCAGCAGAATAGAAGCACAAATACATATTAAAATGTTGTAAAATAATTAGGAATGACTAGAATCAGGCAAAAAACTTTTCTTTTTAATGTAATTTATTTAATATAGGTTTATATACTTCAGTTTTCAATAACTGTAAAACAGTTATTTCACAACTTGCTCACAAGATTTCTGAAAATAAAATAATTGGCCCTTTTTAACCAGTGTTAGCACTCCTAACTACTTTCTATATGTTGTTGCTGTTGTTGTGTGTGTGTGTGTGTGTGTGTGTGCGTGTGCATGTGTGTGTGTTAGCCATTCAATCTTGTCTGAGTCTTTGCACTCCCATGGACTATAGCCCACCAGGTTATTCTGTCCATGGAATTCTCCAGGCAAGAATATTGGATTGGGCTGCCATTCCCTTCTTCAGGTGATCTTCTCCACCCAGGGATCAAACATGAGTCTCTGGAATTGCAGGCAAATTCTTTACCATTTGAGCCATCAGTTGTTGTTGAGTTGCTAAATTGCATCCGACTCTTTGCAGCTCCACAGACTACAGCATGCCAGCGTTTCCTGTTTTTTACAATCTCCTGGAGTTTTCATAAACTCATATCTATTGAGTCAGTCATGCCATTCAATCATCTCATCCTCTGTTGCCCCCTCTCCTCTTACCCCCAGTCTTTACTAGCATCAGGGTGTTTTCCAATGAGTTGGCTCTTCGTATAAGTTTGCCAAAGTATTAGAGCTTCATCTTCAGCATCAGTCCTTCCAATGAATAGTCAGGGTTGATTTCCTTTAGAATTGACTAATTTGATCTTCTTGCTGTCCAAGGGACTCTCAACAGTCTTCTCCAGCACCACAGTTTGAAAGCATCAATTCTTCGACTCAGCCTTGTTTATGGTTCAACTCTTACACCATACACGACTACTGGAAAAACCATAGCTTCAGCTATATAGACCTTTGTTGGTAAAGTAATGTCTCTCTCTCTCTCTCTCTCTCTTTCTTTCTGGTTTCTTCTCTTTAATTCGCTGTCTAGGTTTGTCATAGCTTTTCTTCCAAGAAGCAAGTGTCTTTTAATTTCATGGCTACAGTCACCATCTGCAGTGATTTTTCAGCCCAAGAAAATAAAATGTGTCACTGTTTCCACTTTTTCCCCATCTATTTGCCATGAAGTGATGTGAATGGATGCCATGATCTTAGGTTTTTGAATGTTGAGTTTTAAGCCAGTTTTTCCACTCTCCTCTTTCACCTTCATCAAGAGGCTCTTTAGTTCCTCTTCACTTTCTGCAATTAGAGTGATTATCATCTGCACATCTGAGGTTGTTGATATTTCTCCCAGCAATCTTGATTCCAATTGTGATTTATTAAGCCCGGCATTTTTCATGATGTACTCTGTATATAGCTTACATAAGCAGGGTGACAATATACAGACTTGACGTACTCCTTTCCCAATTCGGAACCAGCCTATTGTTCCATGTCCAGATTTAAATGTTGTTTCTTGACCTGCATACAGATTTCTCAGGAGACAGGTCAATGGTCTGGTATTCTCATCTCTTCAGGAATTTTCCACAGTTTCTTGTGATCCACACAGTCAAAGGCTTTAGAGTAGTCAATGAAACAGAAGTAGATTTTCTTTTTTTTTTTTTTGGAATTCCCTTGCATTTTCTATATCCAACGGATGTTAGAATTTTATTTCTGTTTCCTCTGCCTTTTTGAAATCCAACTTGTACATATGGAAATTCTTGGTTCACATACTGTTGAAGCCTACCTTGGGGAATTTTTAGCATTACTTTGCTAGCATATGAAATGAGTGCAGTTGTGTGGTAATTTGAACATTCCTTAGCTTTGAGAACCCGGGCTTCCCTGGTGGTTCAGAGGGTAAAGCATCTGCCTGCAATGCAGGAGACCTGGGTTTGATCCCTGGGTTGGGAAAATCCTCTGGAGAAGGAAATGGCAACCCACTCCAGCATTCTTGCCTGGAGAACCCCATGGACAGAGGAGTCTGGTACGCTACAGTCCATGGGGTGGCAAAGAGTTGGACACGACTGAGCAATTTCACTTTCACTTTCACTTTATTTTCAACTCTAATAATATTTCCTTTCTTTTCTCACACTTCTTGGTATTCCTTTAGATCCTCATAATTGCCAGTCTGCTTCCCACCCTAAGACATTTGAACATACTATTTTTTCTTGAAATGCTCTGACTTCTCCTCTTTGTCTAATTAACTCTTACTTCTTATTGAAATCTTAGCTCAGGAGTTAAACTTGTGAAGTAAAATTTTCCCCTTCTACTGGGATTTCTGTTATTGGTCTAGTTAATTTGTTAAATATTCACAAGAAAACATTTCATTCATTCAAAGTTACCACATACTTTTTATATTATATGTTTAGTAGTAGCTAAGCATTGGAATAATGTCTTCTCTCTAGATCTCAATCTCAATGAGACTGAGGACCTTGTTGGTTTCTACTCTTGGATCCTAAAGACCAAATATGTGAATGGTATACAAAAGGGACTCAACAAATACTTATTGTATGAATTCATTGAGGTTGTTTCTTTGATTCAACTGTGAGCAAAAGCACTTCTTTTTCTATTTGATTTTTAAAGTGATTACTTTAAATTCTAGTATAAAATCTAGAATAAAATTCTAGAATAAAATCAGGGGAAAATGGCTTAGCTATAAATGATGCACAGAGTTCAGTTCAGTTCAGTTGCTCAGTCATGTCTGACTCTTTGCAACCCCCCATGAACTGCAGCATGTCAGGCTTCCTTGTCCATCAAAAACTCCCAGAGCTTTCTCAAACTCATGTCCATTGAGTCTGTGATGCCATCCAACCATCTCATCCTCTGTCATCCCCTTCTTCTCCTGCCTTCAATCTTTCTCAGCATCAGGGTCTTTTCCAATGAGTCAGTTCTTTGCATCAGGTGGCCAAAGTATTGGAGTTTCAGCTTCAGCATCAGTCCTTCCAATGAATAATCAGGATTGATTTCCTTTAGGATGGACTGGTTGGATCTCCTTGCAGTCCAAGGGACTCTCAAGAGTCTTCTCCAACACCACAGTTCAAAAGCATTAACTCTTCGGCCCTCAGCCTTCTTTATAGTCCAACTCTCACATCCATACATGACCACTGGAAAAACCTTAGCTTTGATTAGATGGACTTTTGTTGGCAAAGTAATGTCTCTGCTTTTTAAATGATGCACAGAGTAGGTATCACATTCTCTAGCTCTTGGCCAGATATCATAGAAATTCAAGTGGAAGGATACGTAAATATCATGATAGATAGATGAACATCTTGGCTCATGTGTACTGTGTACTGTTTAACCCAGACTGGTTACCTAACTAAGCCTTTTTTTTAATCTTCAGCAAAAGAGAGAAAGCTAGTCTACTGTGAGGAAAGGGAAAATGATTTTCAGAGATAAATACACTGCCTGGGGCCCTGATGTTTCAGTAGTTCCTGACTGGTTTTGGTCTGTACAGTGCTATTTCCCGAATGCCTAAAAATGCCAATAGAACAACAACAAAAACAGAAACAAGCAAAATAATGCCCTCAGGGGACAGGGAATCTAGTGGAATGGCCTGACATCAATTAGGTCCTCAAACAAGTAACTGCAAAAGCACATCTGCCTCAGGTGCTTTGAAAGAGAAATACAAGCTATTATAAGAGGAAAATAAAACCATGTAAGAAAGTGGGTGAAGCATTCCTGAAGGATGAGTTACAGTGAACTGGTAGAACAGGAGTGATTCTTGAAGTCCATTTAGGAAAGAGCCTCACCAAGGACTTGGATAGAAGAGAACCCCTGAGTGTGAGCAATTTGGAGAGGACTCTTGGCTGAAGGACACTGAGAGAGACAAGGCTGGAGAGGTGGATGGCAGCTAGGCTGCAAAAGTCCTAGTTATGTTGTGATAAAGGACTACGTATTGTTAAAAGGGTTTCAGAAGTGAGAGAAGCAATATTCAAAAAGACAATGAATTCAGTTTTTCAGAACTAATTAAAGAAGTATGCAGTCTCAAGCAGGAAAGCATAAGCAAACACACAACCAGAGATACTACAGTGAAAATACAGAACATTAGAAAGTAATGATTAAAGTTTTGCAACAACAAAATAAACACCAAATATTTAAACAATAACAAAATTTAGACAGGAGATTTTCACACAAGCAATGGAAGCCTCAATAAAATTTAGAAATATGTTTCCTACTGAAAGAAAGAAATTGGATATGGAATATAGTGTAACTTTTCTGTAAAAGTGAGAGTGAAATAGACATAATCCATCAGAGATGAAAAATAATGAATGAAGTAAAATTGAAAGCTCATGTACACACATACATACTCAAAAAATGGGATAAAAGTTATAAAGAAAAAATTCACATAAGGAAAGCTCTAAATTTTCAAAAATCATACACTTAGTCTCACGAGTAATGAAGCTAGTGCAAACTGAAGAAAAATGAGAAAGTATTTATTTTCTACTGAGTAGTTTAGGAAAAACAAACCAGTCCAATGGTTCTATTTGATGATGAGGTGAATAAATCGGAACTTTGTATATTGCCAGTGGAAATGTAAATTCAGTGCATTGGGGAACTTTTTGACAATGTCTTATAAATTGGATAAGGTTCATACTCTATGGTATAGGTCTTCTAGGAACAAAGTCTGGACTATACTGGAGAAATTCTAAAAGATGTGCACAGGGTTGAAAAAGCACAAGGATAGTTCTTATATTTTTTTTTTTCTTTTTTTGTTTGTTTTGCCATGGCAAAAAATTGGAAGCAACCTAAATATCTGTTAGTAAGTGATAAGGTAAGTAAATATAAACTAGTTCAAATGAATTAAATATAGCTATACGTATCAACAGTGATAAATCTCAAAAACCTTCAGTTGAGGGCAAAGATGTTAAAAAAAAATCCACTAAAAGTATAATACATACTGTTTATATGTAGAAGCACAGATATTTTAGTTTATACAACATGAATATATGATATACATTAAGTTTAGGCAAGAAGGAAGAGGAAAGACTATCAGGAGACATCAGTGACATAGATGAAATATTTTCTTTTAAAACTTCATATAAAGTAATTATGATAAAGCATTAACATTTGTTAAGTTCAGGTTATATTTGATATAGTATTTATTTTATGTCATGTGTAAAATCTTTTATAATTCAAAATGAAATAAATATTTATCACTACTTAAATAAATTTAGAAAGCAATAGAAGTATTTCTTACAGCTGCCATGTGGAGAACACATTGAATGCTGCTGAAGTTTATTTACTCGGCGAGTTAGAGGATATTGCAGCCAAGTGAAAGATGAATAAATTAACCAGACAAGGAATACACTGTATCCTTATAATTACACTTCTATGTTTTGCTAACAGAATTTCAAAGTATCATATTGCTACTAAAGGAATTATAACCACAGGCATGATGGAATTAAGGGAAAAACAAAATAAAAGAAAGGAGGACTAGAGAGACATGCTGCAGATATTGAGAGGTGAGAAGGCAGCATGACATCAATCAAAAATATAAGAACATCCACATCTAAACATCAGGAACAAAGGAGAAATCTGTATCTCAGACTTGAAACTGAGTCATCTGTCCAAGTGGAATCTATTTATGGGAGTGAAACAGCAAGACTTAAAGGAAGGATAATGCATTTAGTGATCCCAGAAAGTTTTCCTTCTTGTTGGAAAATAAATATGAAGGTTATAAACTTGCTTAACGATTCTTACTAAAATTTGAACCATTTTTTGAGAGAGAAGGCAGTATATGATTTTGAAGGTATTTTGTTGTTTTGCTTTTGTAATATTTATTTAAGTGGCAATTTATACCCTTTTCTCTGAAAGTAAATAAGATTTAAAGGAATCATAATTCATCATCAAGCCTGATCAACAGAAAATAAGCTAAAACTACAATGCAATTTTTCTTCTTTTTATTTGGGGTCAATTGGGTTTGACAAATATTTATTGTACAAATATTATTAATCTGTTACTATATGAGACACTGAGGATTAAAAAATGAGGCTTCTAGTTTAATAGATACTGATCATATGGACTTAGTGCTTTCCTTTGCAAATCATATTCAAATGAGAATAAAAACTAAAAGCAGTAATAAATTCAGAAAGTCTTCTCAAACTGTGGTCTAAGTGTGATCAGAGATTTTTATAAGTAGTACATGAAAGCAAAAGCGTTAGTCGCTCAGTTGTGTCCAACTCTTTGTGATCCCATGGTAGCCCTCCAGGCTCCTCTGTCCATGGGATTCTCCCAGCAAGAATACCGGAATGGACTGCCATTCCCTTCTCCAGGGATCTTCTCAACCCAGGGATTGAACCTGGGTCTCCAGCATAGCAGGCGGGTTCTTTACCATCTGAGACACCAGGGAAGCTCGTATGAATACTTGAGTGAATTAATAAAAAGGTGGTAAAAGCACTGATGGAGTCCCAGAAGGATTCCAAACTTGAAAATGAAATAGAGACAGTAGGAGCGAGAAATAATGCAAAATTTAGGGTGTGAAATTGCTGAGTGACTGTCTTTCACAATGGAAGTTTGTGTCAAATGGTGTGACAAGACTGGCAATGTGCTAATAGCTTACATCCTAAAGATAAACTGAAATTCTTGCTGTAAAGAAACTGAACAATGTCTCCAGATAAGAAGGCCCTTAATGTGGCTGGTAGCATCTTAAAACAAAGCTCTTCTCCTCTATTACTATCACAATAATAAAATTAAGTTCTTCCATTGGGAAGGTGGTAGAAATGAGGCAAGAGCAGCTAGCTTGTCTTCTAAAGTACTGCATGCCCATCTGACGTATTCACAATCTTCAATCAGCATCCTGCCTTTTCCTGCATGTGGGAGAGGCTGATAAAACATCTTAATAATGCCAACATCACAAAATAGAAGGACAAAGATGAATGAACAGATCAATATTAAGATAAAGTGATAAAGTGGCTGTTATCAGTTAATTAAGAGAACTTTGTAGTAATTTTAATTAATGTACTAGGAGAAGTTTGATAATACATTGTGGCTATAAAATAATACAATGTTATAAAAGAAGAGATAAAATAAGACACATTTGAAGTATAAAACATAAATATAAATGTAAAGAGGTATTTTTAAGAAAATCTAAAAGAATCTAAGAAATATTCCTAATCATAAATCAAAAATATTTTAAGGAAAATGTAAGAAAAGATTTAAAGGCATGGAACACAAGAAAATCAATGCTGCAGCTTCAAAGACTGAGAAGTTCTGGTAAAAAAAAGGGGGAAAAAGAGAAAAAAAAATGTGAGATTGCAATAATTAAAAAAAAATAAAGAGAAAATTTCACAGTTGACAATACTAGGAGTTTCAGATGGAAAGAGTCAATTGAGTGCTAATCAGGATGAATGAAAAAGAAAACAAAGTCAATCACTTACCAAATAAACACAGAAAACCCAGAAAGAGGTGATAATTAAATAATCATCACAGTGTCTTCTGGATGAGTGGAGGATGAAAGACATTTTACCAGTAACCTCCAAAGGTCTGCAGCAAAAATAATTTTAACCCTGATTCTATAGTAACTAAATCAACAACTTATTATAATGAAAAATTAAAATGTTCAGGTATTAGGACAATTTACTTCTCTTGTGTCTGTGCTTTAAAAGTTAAGGATATTCTATGGCTCAGTAAAATGGAATCCAAGAAAGGAGGAAAGCACAGGATGCAAGAAACATAATTAACACAGAAGTGTCAAAACAAATACAAAAAATTCAAGAATGATAACTATACTAGAGTCCCCAAAGTGATTATTCTAAGCTAAAAAGGGAAATCAGAAGCCTTCAAGAAAAAATAATGAATTACATTCAACGGTCATATTACTGAAAGGCTGTCAGCACATTCAGTTCGGTTCAGTTCAGGTCAGTCACTCAGTCATGTCTGACTCAACTCTTTGCGACCCCATGAATTGCAGCACGCCCGGCCTCCCTGTCCATCACAAACTCCTGGGGTTCACTCACACTCATGTCCATCAAGTCGGTGACGCCATCCAGCCATCTCATCCTTTTTTGTCCCCTTCTCCTCCTGCCCCCAATCCCTCCCAGTTTCAGGGTCTTTTCCAATGAGTCAACTCTTCACATGAGGTGGCCAAAGTATTGGAGTTTCAGCTTCAGCATCAGTCCTTCCATTGAACACCCAGGACTGATCTCCTTTAGGATGGACTGGTTGGATCTCCTTGCAGTCCAAGGGACTCTCAAGAGTCTTCTCCGACACCACAGTTCAAAAGCATCAATTCTTCAGAGCTCAGCCTTCTTCACAGTCCAACTCTCACATCTATACATGGCCGCTGGAAAAACCATAGCCTTGACTAGACGGACCTTTGTTGGCAAGGTAACGTCTCTGCTTTTTAATATGCTATCTAGGTTGGTCATAACTTTCCTTCCAAGGAATAAGCATCTTTTAATTTCATGGCTGCAATCACCATCTGCAGTGATTTTGGAGCCCCCCAAAATAAAGTCTGACACTGTTTCCACTGTGATAGGGAAAAGAAAACTATTGCAGTGAGTGATGAGTATAATGTGTGTAAAAAGAGAATCCATTTGAAAGTTGAGTTCTCTTTTGAAAGGTTCAGGTTTAGAAATATAGGTGTAAATTTATTTCTTTGTGAGTTCATTAGCAGTGTTTCATTCTACTTTTATTATTGAGATGCTGGTTACTGAATGAAAGGAATGTTTCTTTGTGAATATTTAACAAATATTTTGTGGCACTATCCAAAAAGTGCATTCAGTTAGCTCCTTGACAGAGGATGCACATGGACATACATATTTTAGTAGGTTAATTTCTTTTTAAGTCAAATTGTTTTATAGCCATGGAATGAACAGTATGTAGAAAGTCCAGGTCTAAATATAAAACTCTAGATATGATTTATCCAAAAATGTTAATGGGTCTTGGCAGCCTTGGAAAATAACACAGGTATCAGTTTATTAAAATAACAGTTTATGTTATTTAAAGCACTTGATCCAAAATTAGTAACTACAATTTGCAAAACAAAGATGTTTAATTTTTTTAGCTTATAATACAACAGTACCCGGTTTCATTTAAATCATTTCCTCATAGAACTGCAAGCATTTTTGAGGGGCTGTTGGAGGAAGTAGAAATCCCCCAAATTATCACACACAGTTTCTAAATTTCATATACCCACATGCTTATTGTTTAGAATAAAGAAACGTAAGACAAATGAGAACCAAGGCATTAAGTGTTATTAATGCACAGCTCAGCTCTAATGTACTAGCTGTAATGATCATTTCATGTAAGTCTCATGTTTACTTGCCTGTTAGTTTTAGTGAGTATTCACAACTTTTCTTTCCTCTGTAACAAATATTACCCACAGACTATGACAGTTGAAACACATTGCTAACTTTAATTTCTGTTTTCATAAAATACCTTGTTATTTTAACAGGCAATATGCTTGTACTAAGGTTTCTCATAAAATGTGGAAAAGGAAACATCCCTCATCACAATTGCTTCAGCAGCTTAATAGATGTAAAAGACTCATCCTCTTGCCTTTTGTGAGTACACACATCAAAATGATTCCATTATGTTAATAATGTAAAGGAGGAAGCTGTAACTCACGATAATGGACCTGTAAAGTTAGCACATGCTTATAGCTCTCAATCTCTAATAACTTTCTGTATTTGTAAAAGTGCAAATGAATAAACTCAGATTGTGCGTTACATTCCTTACTGATGATAAACTAGCTCAATAAAAAGTATTCTGTAAGCATCATAAGTAAAGTTGTAAGAATAAAATTCTTCTCTATCCAACCCCTTGTCTCTTTCATTTAATCCAGTTTTTGCATTGTAGTCAAACAGCGCTTTCCTTAAATCTGTGCATATAACATAAATGATTAAGCCTTAAGTGGTTTCCTATTGCTCTTTGGATAAAGACTAAATACTTAATAAAAACATGATCTGGGTTCTGCTTTGTACATCAGCCTGCCCCATGCCCCTGCTTTTTCTATTTCGTTCTGTGCTTAGAAGATGCTAAGCTGGATCTTTGAATAAGTCATCCTCCACCAAGACATGGTTATTCTTCACTGTCTGTACAAAACACACACACTCATAGGAAAACATATTCATTTCCTTATCCTTCAAAAATTAACCCTTATTTCTCCTCTTCAAGGAAAGCTTCCAGATAGCCCTGAAGTCCTGCAACACAGCCTGGAGATCCTGCATCTGTGCTTCACAGTATGAAATGCACTAACAAAGTGATGGATCATGTAAATAGCTCTTTAATGCCGGTCTCCATGGTGAAAACGTAAGGACCCAGAGGGCAGAGCATCCTGTGCCATTATGCCTAAAACAAAATATATATTAAATGAAAAATCATAACATAAATAAGTAAAGCAAAGATACTATAACAAAATACTTTTACATTAGGTTGCTATTGCTTATGGTTTGATGTATATTTGTAAACTTTTGAGGTTATTGATTCAGGTTGGAAATAAACTAAATTCATGAGACTGCTAATCTATTTCTTTTTTTTTTTTTTTCCATTTATTAGTTGGAGGCTAATTACTTTACAATATTGTGGTGGGTTTTGTCATACATTGACATGAATCAGCCATGGATTTACATGTATTCCCCAACCCGATCCCCCCTCCCACCTCCCTCTACACCCGATCCCTCTGGGTCTTCCCAGTACACCAGCCCTGAGCACTTGTCTCATGCATCCAACCTGGGCTGGTGATCTGTTTCACCCTTGATAGTATACATGTTTTGATGCTGTTCTCTCAAAACATCCCACCCTTGCCTTCTCCCACAGAGTCCAAAATTCTGTTCTGTACATCTGTGTCTCTTTTTCTGTTTTGCATATAGGGTTATCGTTACCATCTTTCTAAATTCCATAGATATGCGTTAGTATACTGTATTGGTGTTTATCTTTCTGGCTTACTTCACTCTGTAAAATGGGCTCCAGTTTCATCCATCTCATTAGAACTGATTCAAATGAATTCCTTTTAATGGCTGAGTAATATTCCATGGTACATATGTACCACAGCTTCCTTATCCATTCGTCTACTGATGATCTATTTCTTATCTTAAAAATATAAGGTCTTTTCTATTAGAGGAAAGAACCTGCAATGATATATTAAAGTACATTTGCAAGATTACTAAAAGATATCATTTACCAATATCAATATTAAAATATTTATATACACATTAAAATGAATCTTTAGCATATGTTTTTACTTTTTATCAGACACTGAATTTACTATATAACATAAGGGAAAAGAAAGTTTGTAACTTAGACTAATATTTGTCCATGTTATCTTAGAATCTGTATGAATATTAAATTACTTGTCAAAAATTCATCAGAAAAAATCTATTACTCCTTTCTTGATATCTCAAACACATAATTACAGAAATGACAGCATTTATTGAACTTTCAATATTACTAGAAATGCTGATATTGATAACACGGCTGGATTTGAAGGTATGACACTTGGACATAATTACAATTTGGGCTCTCATTAGCTGTATGATGGTGAAACTGGGTCTCCCTTCCTAATATTAGTTCTCCCACATTGTTAATTAAAAGAAAAAAGATGAAAGAAAGAAAAATTGTGGTATCTGTGTACCTATAAGAGTATGATTACATATAAAATGTTTTGAGAGGAGAGAGGAAGAACAGTTAATTCTGCCAGAGAGAGAGAAACAATGCCAGAAATAGGAGTATTAAGCTTCCCTGGTGGCTTAGCTGGTAGAGAATCTGCCTGCAATGCGGGAGACCTGGGTTTGATCCCTGGAGAAGGGAATGGCTACCCACTCTCCTGGAGTATTCTTACCTGGAGAATTCTATGGACAGAGGAACCTGGCGGGCTACAGGCCATGGGGTCCCAAAGAGTCGGACACTGCTGAACAACTAACATACTTTGGAAGGATCAGGTAGGAAAAAAGTAGAAGATAATTCCAGGCACAATAAAATGCAAAGTTAAGGAAGTGAAGTCTCTCTCAGTCGTGTCTGACTCTTTACGACTCCATGCACTGTAGCCTACCAGGCTCCTCTGTCCATGGAATTTTCCAGGCAAGAGTACTGGAGTGGGTTGCATTTCCTTCTCCAGAGGATCTTCCCAACCCAGGAATCGAACCTGGGTCTCCTGCATTGCAGGCAGACGCTTTACCATCTGAGCTACCAGGGAAGCCCTAAAAAGTAAAGGAAAGGAGGTCTGAAAATCAATTGAGATTTACAGTAGAAAGCTGTCTACTGTGGTAGACTGAAAGGGGTATGGTTTGTGCATGTGTGCCGTGTGTGTATTGACACACATTTGAGGGCATGTTTAGTAGATGAAGAGATAAACTAGGAAAATCAGAAAGTGTATAGAGACAGAAAAAAATGGGATGCAGGTGAGGAAGTGCTGCAAACCAAAGTGTCTTCAACACCATGCTAGATATTATAAGTTGGCCTTTACTTGAAAGTTAAAGGCAAAGTTGAAACAGAAAAGTGATGTGAGCAACTATGATTGTATAGAGCCCTGAGAGAGTGGAAAGACAGCGCCATAAAACAAGTCATTAAAAGTGATTCTTCTTGTCATAAGTAAACCTAGGGAAAATTATTGAAAATGATGCAAATGGGAAGGTTACATTACATTATTTTTGCATTAGTGAAAAAACATCTGAAAATCTCCAGAGCCCATCTTTAGAATGTCTTTCCCAACTTGAAAATATCCAGTCTAGCTCAATTATGGTGAAAGAATATGGGGCATTATCCTTGGTTTAATAAAGGTATGGAAGCATAATGATATCCCCCCCTGTGCCTGAGTTCTACTCCATTCTTAATGGAGTAAAGGGAGTTTCATTTTAAAATATAACACCTTCATGTCTGATTTAATGAGCCAGAATGAGATGAAAGAGAGGGGATTTAAAATTTGGAATTCTTTTATAATAGGCTTCTCAAGCATCTATCTTCATTGTCACAGGCCTGGAGAGATATTTTATAAAAAATAATTTACACATAATTTGAAAAACAACAAAAAATCTTACCACAGAGAGTCAACAGCCATTTAAATCTGCTAGGACTTTGAAAATTGATCTTTCACAGCTCTCATTTTGTTGAAAAATATGTGAAAGACTTCAGCATGGATTTGTTTTTTTACAAGAATGGAGTATTCATAACAAAAGCTATTCCTACTGTTTAGTACTAAAAAAAAGATATGCAAAGGTACTATAAATACACACGTTCTATATAGGTACTAAAATTAATGAAATGTAGAATATTTTTCTAATACTTTTAAAATGTTAAGGCAATGAACATATGAAAACTTATCCCATCTGTGAGTTTGAACTATTGACTACTTTTCACTTACTAAATTATAAAACAGTACCTTACCAATATACCTCAAATATTATATTTTATGTACAGTCAGGATAAGATTCTTGCATACTTTATATACTATAACCACATTTAAATATTTGCCTTTAACCAGGTAAACTTTGGTTGCCATATAAACTTCACTGTTTATCTTAACAATTATGTTTTCATTGGTTAAAAAAAATATATATATATACATATATATATACGTATATATATATGAACTGATGTGAAGAACTGACTCAAATATTTAAGACCCTGATGCTGGGAAAGATTGAAGGCAGGAGGAGAAGGGGATGACAGAGGATGAGATGGTTGGATGGCATCACCAACTCAATGGACATGGTTTTGGGTGGACTCCGGGAGTTGGTGATGGACAGGGAGGCCTGGCATGCTGAGGTTCATGGGGTTGCAGAGTCGGACACAACTGAGCAACTGAACTGATACTGACATGTGTGTGTGTGTGTGTGTGTGTGTGTGTGTGTGTGTGTGTGTGTGTGTGTGAAAGCCCTCTAGTGGCCAAAATTGTAGATAGTTCTACTGTACTTGGGCTTCCCAGGTGGTGCTATTGGTAAAGAACTTGCCTACCAATGCAGGAGAAGTAAGAGACTCGAGGTTCAATCCCCGGGTCAGGAAGATCCCTTGGAAGAGGGCATGGCAACCCACTCCAGTATTCTTGCCTGGAGAATTCCATGGACAGCAGAGCCTGGTGGGCCACAGTCCATGGGATTGCAAAGAGTCAGACATGACTGACTGACCAGCACACACACACTACTCTACTTGGTCAAATTCTCTATTGTTTAAAAAACAGGGAGACTTCCTCGGGAGTGCAGTGGTTGGGACTCTAAGCTTCCAATGCAGGGGGCACAGGTTCGGTCCCTGGTCAGGGACCTAGTGTCCTTCATACCATGTGGCATGGCCAATAAAAAAATAAACAAAGAAATAAAAATTATTAGCCTATTTGTTACATTGCTAATCTAAAACCCAGGAATACTGTTTCTCCTTTCAAAACTACAGTTTCTTTTTTACCAGGGTTTAAATTAATGAAAAGGTGGAATAATTGTGCTACTTTAGATCATTAAGAAAGGAATTTTTAAAAATATGCCATATAATACAAAATTATGAGGCAGTGTGAATAAAATGTGCTGAAATTTCAAAGTTTAACTAGCAGAAAAAATTAGATTTTGCATATGGATTTAGAACACATATAATCCAAGAATTAGAGGATGATGACTAAATATTCCAGGTAATTTGTAGTATCTAGCCATTTAGACATTTTTTTTTCCAGAAGGCTGGTGTTAACCATATGTTTACATAATAACGATGTGAATAATACATTTACATTAAATCATGATGTAAGATAATTATGTTTACATAATAACGATGAGGAATGCTTATACCACAAAAACAGAGTTGTCAAATTTAACTGAGGAAGGCATGTGAGTACACTGCAATAAAGAAGGGAATTATGGTGGACAATAGAAGACGTGATCGTCTAAAGGGAACACAAAGACGGCACTGTCTTGACCTTTTTGAAAGATTTCAAGAGAGGAGAGAAGACTGACTTGCATATAAAGTTTACAGACTTTTCAAACATACACACACCAAGATCATACAAACCAAATCTGTACCCAGGGGTTAACCAGCTTACACCACACCATTTTGAGAGCCCCAGCACAAGAGATTCTATGTCATTATACCAGTCCAATTTAGAACTAGTCTCTTTTTGCACCTTTGAGAAAACCTTTAGACAAACGGTTTTGAAAATGAATATATGCAGATTAGCCTTAAGCAATAAATGAGGGCATCTTACTTGCTGCAGGGTCAGTTTAGCTCTTAAAGCATTCTTTTAACCTTTCATTGCCTTATTACATGTAGAAAGAAGTGCCCATTGAGTTATTCTTCCCAGTACCAAGCAGATCTTATGGAAGACAAGGATTTGTCTAGCTGTTGATAACATTTGTTAGTTTAATGCATGCTTCACTAGTTAAGAGTTAATTTTTTTAAAGTAAATCAAATCCCCAACTTCAATGTTTATTATTACTAAACAAAATTCAACTGCAGTCCACCTCAGAAGATGTAGCAACATGAGGTTGTCGTTGCATGTTACCAAAGGACTTTTATTACAAGCTGTTTCAAAGCATTGCTCAGCAAATAGTGCCAATACACAGATAGTTCACTTAGAGTCAGTGGTCAAAAATAACACAGTAATAATCCAGCTCTCTAAAATATAAGGGGAGTACTCTACAAGGATGTCAATGTCTATATTAGAGAGCTAAGAGTATTTTAGAATCTCCTTCCTCATTAACAAATAAAAGGAAAAACAGTAAAAATCCTTAATTTCATAAACAAAATAAATAAATATGTAAATAAAGAGGCACAATTCACAGTCTTAAATTTGAAACACTGTAAGCAAAAGAAATATAATTTAACTCAAGTCAGTACAGATCTTTAAGCTGGTAGTAGTACCACAGGATGGTACTAGTAAAGTTGACAATAGTCTTCAAGTTTTCAAATTTGTGTCAAATATGAAAAAATTAGATGTGGACTCTGAGTGGGCAGAACTGTAGAAGAGAGGATAGTGAAACAATTAAGTAAGCAAGGGGCTGAACTGTAGGAATGATACAACTAAAAAGGGCCAATGCAAAAGCCTTGAATGCAGCAGTATTATGAAACAGAACACAACATTAACCTGTTCTAAAAAGGAAGAGCAACAACTGCAGGATCCCTCTTCACCCTTCTCCTGCCCCCACTGCCCTGGCCCTCAAGCTATAGAACTGCAATTAGTTAATTACTTCAATTATTAGCCTCCAACTAATAAAATAAAATAAAATAAAATAAAGAACTGCAATTAGAACATGAAATAAACTCGGCTTCACACTGGGGCTTGCTTGGGAAGATGAGTCAGACTTAAGACACGCTGGGAACATAGTTAGGAAAAGTCACCCATACTACTTGAGGTCTAACGGAAGTTCAAAGCAGAGCTACTTAAGTTAAGCAAGACAAAAAGAACTGGCATGGTGATTCTATAAGCACAATTGTGGCAAGAAAAGAAAAGAATCAAAAGAGTACATTATGCAAAAGACAGGTAAAGAAACTCATTTTGAAAGAAACTTGCCCTGAGTGCTTTCTGTGCTAAAGAAACACTCAGTGAAATAAACAAACAACAAAAGAATAAAACGGAAAAGGAATTGAAGACCCAAAGAAGCATGGTGCATTTCCAAACACAACCATTAGCAAACTCACAAGTAAAATGCAAACAGCAAGCTAGAGAACAGACATGACTGCAATGCAATTACTGACAAAAAGGGAAAGCTTGACATGATCTCTGTGACTGCAGAAAGGAGAATCTGGAGTTTCAAATAGGCTTGTTTGGAATACTTTCAGCATCTGGGGTAAAGCTAAAATACCATACAATGAAATAGTAAATAATTGTAATTTCAAGCTAATAAACTGTTTTTAAATGTTTACAGAATTTCTGGACATCTCAGCATCCACATCAGAGGAAGGCAGAGAAGATGGACAAGCTCCAGCCCCCAGGCTCTAACCCGGGCCCATCACTCTCCTTTTCCCACTCTAGTGTTCCTTACACCGTGAGTACCTCAAATACATATGTGTGCATACCCCAGGCCATACTTCCAACTCTGTCCAGTCTCTACAAATAGTCAATATTTTACCAATATTTATTTAAATATTTAAATAGTATTTATTAAAGACAAATAAGTCTGTGGTGCTTAGTCATTCAGTCGTGTCTGACTCTCTTTGCGACCTCAGGAGCTGTATGTAGCCCGCTATGCTCCTCTGTCCATAGGATTCTCCAGGCAAGAATACTGAAGTGGGTTGCCGTCCCCTCCTCCAGGGGATATTCCCAATCCAGAGATTGAACCCAGGTCTCCCGCTTTGCAGGTGGATTCTTTACCATCTGAGCCACCAGGGAAGCCCAAGAATACTGGTGTGGGTAGCCTATCCCTTCTCCAGGGAATCTTCCTGATCCAGGAATCAAACCGGGGTCTCATGCAGTGCAGGCGGATTCTTCACCAGCTGAGCTACCAGGGGAGCCCCAAATAAGTCTACAGATAAATATATCAGTGGTGTGGTCTATATTCAGAAAGCTATAGGAAGCTACCACACTCCTTGAAATGTGTTTGGAGCTCATGTTAGAGGAATTCCAGAATCGAGGGTGCTGCAGTATGTTCCACATGGGAAATATGGACTCTGATTGCACATGGCTGCCGGGTCTCCTGCAGCAGATAGAGGGGAGTGGGGTTGGGGAGCTCTAATGTACGGAGTTCAAGGCAGGAGTCTGTCTTGCTCAGATCTAAAGATAGTGTTGACTGCAGAAATTAGGAAATAACAGTAACTGCAAAGGAAATTCAGAGTTGATATGTGGCACAGAGAATATAGGTTTTCCTAGGAAGTAAACATTATTACGGAACAGAAGGAATAAAACACTCCAAATGCTTAATTTCTCTGAAAGGAAGAAACTACTGAATTTGGGTGTTAAACTATGCAATATGCTGCAGTGAAATCTGTTGGTGAATGGTTGCCACTAACGAATATCCAGCATTTCAAAGATAGACATCAAGGAGAAGTTGCAAGTTAAATGCAAGGAAGAAAAATCTGGTATCAGAAAAGTCTGGTCTCAGCCTTTACCAGGGCAACATCAAACAGAAGAGGGAAAAGCAGTATATACAAAGTTCTGAGGGAAAGTGTGAGCCAAGAATGTCATTCTCAGCTAAGTTGCTATGCAAGTATAAAGATAACAGACGTAACAACCTCATATCTCAAGTACCCAAAATAGATAGCAAACACCAAAATCCACCAGTCCAAAAGATGGAGGGGAAGGCTGTGATGAAAGTGAAAGCCTTAGTTGCTCAGTCCTTTCCAACTCTTTGTGACCCCATAGACTGCAGCCCGCCAGGCTCCTCTGTCCATGAAATTTTCCAGGCATGAATACTGGAGTGGGTTGCCATGCCCTCCTCCAGGGGATCTTCCCAACTCAGGGATCAAACCCGGGTCTTCTGCATTGCAGGCAGATTTTTCACTGCCTGAGCCACCAGGGATTAGCGCAGTATTCCATGGCCAGGTCCACACAGTTTGAAGGACAAAAGTACATTCAGTTCAGTTCAGTCACTCAGTCATGTCCAACTCTTTGAGACCCCATGGACTGCAGCACACCAGGCTTCCCTGTCCATCACCTATTCCCAGAGTTTACTCAAAATCATGTCTATCGAGTCAGTGATGCCATCCATCCATCTCTTTCTCTGTTGTCATTACCAGAATATTAAAAAAAAATTTTTTTAAGTACAGTACCAGAATATTTAAAAAAAAAGTCCTTCAATATAGAGACAATGGACAGAGATTCTCAAGAATATAAGAACACACAGATTACAAGATCTCTTGAATACATCTTTGAAAACAAACACAAATAAAACAACCAAAAATTTACTTGACACTATACTTGACACATGGGCTTATACCAAACATGGAAAAGTATTTCAAATCCAGTTTTCCTTTTTACATTTCATAGTCATTAAATGATAAAATCATAATTTAAAATAAATTCACAAATTATACAATTTATGTAAACTCTAAAAACACATTTAGACTACATATTATCATGAGTACCGATGCTGTTAAAGTTCAAAAGCATGTGTAGGGAGGACAAGCAACAGCTTCAGGAGGAAAGAGGAGATTGGACTGGGAGTAAAGGACTCAGAAGTTTGGGTGTATCTGTGTATTTTATTTTATTTTACTTTTTTCTGTGTATTTTAAATAGGAAAAAAAATAGTTCCTAGGCAAACATGACAAACAAGGATAAATCTGAATCTTTTAAATCAGGTGCTTTTTTTTTTAATTTTTTACACTTTTCTTTCTATATGCTTAATACATTAATAATTAAAAATATTAAAAACTACAAAGCCTGCAAAGTGTAATAGTGTGGTTTACCACGTAGCAGTTTTGAACATTTTAACTATATTTCAAGTGATGTCATCAAATTTCAGATTCTCTATTAAGAAAACAAACAAGAAGAGCCCTGTGGCAAACTTCTTCTGCAGTGATGTCTCTCAGTGAAAAGAAATTAGTCACAAAATATGTTTCCACTGATATCAGATGACTTAAAATATATTGATAACAATGAAAACTGTTCATAAGAAATGTGATCTCAAGTTTAAAAATAACTAAAATATATATGTATTTGGGGACCAGAAGTTAGAAAGCTCACAAGCTCACTGTAAAATTCTTGCTTTGCCTACAAGGATGACATATATTGATATTGTCCTTCAACTAGCTTCATTACATCAGGATGAGTTTGGGAATGAAGCTCTCAGGTAGAGTTCTTTGCCCTTCTTATGAGTGAGTGATCTCGAGTTCATTCACCGTCAGCTCTAGGTGTAACAAGGGTATCTCCCTGCCTCCACTGTGTGGAGTTGAGTTGGCAACCCTGACGCTCTATTTGGACTAACCCATGTTTTCAGACTGTAGTATGTCATTAAATGTTCTCCAGGGGAGGGAAAGCCTCTGATTTGTGTCATTTACCAATTTCTATGGTGTAAATACTCCCGACAGGGCTAATTTCAAGCTACCAATACAATATCACTGAACGGAGAAGGTGTGGAAGCAAGGGGCTCTCACAGCCTGAGCTGACTCCAGCATGCCACTGCCCAGCGTCATTCTGCAAGCTGCTTTGCATCTGTAACTCGGGTCATATTGCAGCTCCAATCTGATTATGGTGAAGTTTAATTTCTCAAATGGTTTAAAACCTGGGTTGGCAAGAGGAGTGCGAATTATTTCTTTTCTTTAAACATCAAAATACATAGAGGTTCAATATATGGGCCATTTCCAATTTACCTTTATATCTCTTTGAGAAATATAGTAAATCAAACACACTAAGCACTTAGCAAATAAAAATGAATAGATACATTTGCTTTTGAAATGTTATAGGGATATTTCCATATACATGTATATGTATATATATATCAATATATAAACAAATAATAGCAAACTTTGCAAACTTCTTTCAAACAATGTCGGCCTTCTGTTAAAAAATCATTTGGCTGTACTAAAGTAAATGAAGACATTTCTCATGCTAAAACTCTGGGAAATTAAAAATAGTAAATATTTTTTTTATTACTAGCCTCAAATATTCCTACTGAAAGCATTTGGATCTGCTTTCTTCACAGATATCTGATAATCATATTATATATGTAGATTGAGATTGA
Organism: Muntiacus reevesi; assembly: GCF_963930625.1. Classification (NCBI taxonomy): domain Eukaryota; kingdom Metazoa; phylum Chordata; class Mammalia; order Artiodactyla; family Cervidae; genus Muntiacus; species Muntiacus reevesi. The sequence continues at coordinate 211,332,983 of NC_089249.1, forward strand.
ATGAAATACATCTCCAAACAGTTTAATACTGAAACATTAAGCACAAAATATTGCATATGTATTGTAGAAAGTCTCTTCCTTTTGTAAGTAGGCAAGATATCTCCAGAGGACACACTTGCTCAGCTTAAGGTGAAAGGAAGTCATCGCAATTGAGAGACTATTTAAACTGCTTACACTTGTTTATACCAGACACAAAAATTACCTATGTGGCTATTTTAAAAATTGGTAAAAAGCTACTTTAGCAAATTGTCAACTTAAATATGCCCCTTTTACAGGTTACCTGTAGTCACAATTACACTGAATTTTAGATGTTGGCATTTATATTTACAATTATTTTTCCCATTCTGATATGCTGGATAAGTACTTAAACTTTCTTTTTTTCCCCCAAATAAATAGTAATGACTACCATGAGAAAGTCTTTCTACTTTCTCTGGAGTTTAGTGCAACAAGAGACTATGAAAAAAATTTTTTTATCCAGATAATAGCTACCGACCACTCTTGAACCTCACATCTATTAAGAAAAGAAGTGCCATAAGACGTGGAGAGACAAATGAACCAAAGTCAAGCAAATATATAACCTTAAATCAGCTACCCAGTTTAACTTCTCAGTTGACTTCTTTCAGGATGCCCAATGAGAGCATAATTCCAGATTTTCAGTCAACAGAAATTAAAGTACAATGAAACTCCATCATAATGTGGTAAGCAGCATTCAAGAGAGTTATTCGTGTAAAAGGTGGCAGTGATATTACAAGGATAATCAAAAGAATTGGATAAGTCTAAATAATTCAACGGTTTAGAATACTATGGGTCTAGTTGTGTGTTCCAAATCTATAAAGTCCAAGCTGGAATTTGGCACCCCTACTCTGTCGTAAATGTAGAAGGGGGAAAAATATTTAGTACCAAGTCTATTTGGGATCTCCTGTATAGTGACAGAAATTCAGGCATCTCCTGATTAGCTGTCATTTGTCTCAAGCCCCCATGGAGAATGCTGGGAATGATGAAGAACATGAATATGAGAACTCTCCTCAATTTTCCTGGCTCCCCAAGGTTGGGGGCGGGGGAAGGTCTCACTCTTCTTTCCATATCCAGCCTCCTCATTAGACCACTTTCCTTTAAAAATGTGGGCTGGGTTAAGAATAAAAACCAATCTTCAATCACTATCATCCAAAGTTGCATCATCATAGGGCATATAATTGCATGGTTTATACTATGTTCTCCAATACTAGAGGATTGCAATGGACAATCCCACATATCATATTCCTAAGCATGTAGATTTTATACTAAATAAAGAAATATTAGAGAAAAAAAACATTAAATTGGTTCCTAAATTATTATTAATCTATCTAATATACTACTTCTCCTGCTCTTTCCTCTCCTTTTCTAAATTTATTTATACAAAAGCTTCTACATATATTAATATATCTGTAATAAACAACTCCTCTTCTTTCTGTTCTTTCCTTTACAGACTAAACGATTAAGCACCATACAAATCTCTTGTAAAAAGTCAATTTTGAATTGAAGAAAACCCATCCATTGAAAATGCCTGTCAACATTATAAGTATCTATCTTGTTGATTTGTACAAGTAAATTTGACAGACTGATATCAGCAAGCCAATATACAAAGTCACCAACAGAAATTGAATATTTATATTATTAAAGATCACATTATTAGGTATTCATCATTACCAGAGACCACAGTTAACAGAAATAATAAGTATAAAGTTATAATGAAAGGTTGGAGTGCCGTCTATCAGTGGAAAACAAGGGGGAAATGTGAACAATCAGAAGTATATCTCTTTGTCTTATAAAGCTTCTGAAGTTTTCTGTTCTACCAGCTTTCTGTCTACATTCAGACTCCATTGATGGCTCAGTATAACTTGTTTTTTTTTTTCCCAAGGCTTTTCTTTATTTCTAGCATCAGATCTGCAATACCTATTCCCTTATCTCGTTCATTGTCATGACCCACAAAGGAAAAGGAAAAGTTCACAAATAAAGGCATATTTCTTATAAAGAAAGAATACTGCCCAAACTTGTCATGAAAATATCATTTTGTAATCAGAATAGCAAAAGTAAAAAGGTTTATAATAATTACTGTGGCAAGCATGTAACCCAAAGTAGGTATTTTATTTAGATAGTTCGGTAGCCATTGTTTGAAAAGAGAAGAAAGAAAGGTTTTTGGTCTCAGCGTAAGCAGCTGAACTCCTCACGTTAATGTTACTGACCTGAGGCATCAAGAAATCTTCATGTGGAAGCACATGGCACAATAATTTTGGTGAGTAATTTTAAATTAAAATAAAAAATAGGCCCTCAGTTCTACCTCCAGGAATTTATCCTATCTGTGTGTGTATGTATGTATTTATACATATAATTTAATACTTTCACTTAAGTACTATTTATTACATATGTATATATGTGTAACTGTAAACATATCCCCATCATGTATATGAGCTTGCTAATCTAAATATCACTAGTTAAAGCACTGTTTGCCAGAAACAAGTAAAAGAACAAAAGCACATTTTTCACAAACTGAAAGAAGCAAAGCAAAATGAAAACACAAAACATAATGAAATGTCCATCAGTGGGAAACTGGGGTATAAAACTGAGTGCAGCTGAATAAAACTGATGGAGAAAGGCCTGATGTACTGATATGGCTGACTAAGAAAGATCGAGAAGCTGCATTTTTAAACAAGAACAAAATACAGGATGGTACATATGGTGGGATTGAGTTTACTATGAAAATCCCCGAGGAAGACTCTAAGTTGGAAATTAATATATGCTTTTTCCATAATCTTAACGCAGTAAGTTTTATAATTCTATCACATTTTCCCTTCAGCCTTGGAATAGATTCACTGTTTGACGAAGTAGCAGATGAAGTAATTAGCTTGCTTTTAAAGTCCATGTTGTATATATAGTGAAATAATGCAAATATGCACATATATAAATAACAGAATCACATTCAACTCTAAGTGATGCTAATATGATACAATGTCAGGGGAATAGAGATCAGTGAGTCTAGATTTATACACAGTATATTTATACGCTCACTCCTCAGCATATGGACACTGAACAGACTACATATTTAAACCTACCTCCCAAGATCCTTTGTTATGCTGAGTTTGCACACATAGCTAAACTCCATAATTCAAAGGAGTTATGTTGGAAATCCTCTGAAAATAATACACTTTTGAAAAAATGAAGGTATATGTGTGAAGGTTTTATAGAAGGATAAACCATTTGTGTTGAGACAGTGGGACTGATAACGTTCTGGGATTTTGGAATATAAAGAAAAATGTACTTGGAACATAAAGAAAGATATTTTTTTGATATATCTTTGCATTTAAATTTTCACCATGTGTATATGTCATTTTTTAAAAATCACAACACATCCTTAGAGAAATAAAGGTATCTAGAAATAGGACAAAAATAAAAAGATTTAGGAAGGGGCATCTGTAGTCAAGAGTATTGAATGCCGTCTATGTGACTTAGGCCTAGGTTTATGATGAGTGTGCTTCCATAAATAATTATAAATCACATGTACAACCTTACAGATAAAAAGCCAAAATCAAGGCAGTCATTTAATGTTACCAGTGCTGAGTTTCTCTTTTCAGCCCCTTACTGACAGCCATAATAAGTGACATTTCTCACACTCAGGTGTTTCTCATGGGTGCCTGCCTGCCTCAACCATCTCTACTGTCACATCACTTTATTCTTTAGGTCACAATCATGCGACATTTTTCAAAAATGAAAAATTCCTTGACCTAAACCACTTCAGTGGCCCCTACGCATCAACTAGGTAAATTCTAAGCTTTTAAACAAGCCCATGAACTGTCCCCTACCATACTCCCCTTCTCTCAGTAAAAGAATACTTGAATGTGAACTGTGGCATATGGTGGATACCAACCCAATGGAATATAAGTGGTATGGTCAACTTCCAGAAAATACCTTTAAGGGAGGAGTTTTTGATCTGCTGCCCTTTCCTCCTTTCTGATGCCTGAAATGTTGACGCAATGACTGAAGCGGCCATCTTGGGCCACAAAATAGGAGATGAACATTGAAGATGCACTGGACTGCCTGTCTTATATGAGAGATAAGTTGATTCCTCACTCAATTAAACTCCAGCTATGTGGAGAATTAGCCCCTCAGAGTTAAGTCTGATCAGAGTGAGTACAAAACATCCTTTATGATTTCATTTCCACCTATCTTTCTAACTTCATCTCTCATCACTCCTATAACTGCATTCTACATTGAAGCTATGTCTATCTACCACTCCCCATGTTATTTCCTATGTCTGCATATTAGTGTAAGCTGTTCCCTGTGTCTGAGATGTTCTACTCCTACATCTACTCAGCCTCAGCTCCTTTTCATGGGAAGTGAGCCACGGCACTCAACAGAAGACAAAAACAGTCTCTCCCTGGCCCTTCACTACATAATCTGTTTGACACCTAACAGCTGTTTCAGAAAGTTCAGACAAATCTTAGAGTTGAAGAAAGTCTTCTTAACCTATCACCCATGCTCACTGGTCCAGGAGGGGAGAAACAGGTAGAAAGAATTTAGAAGAAATACTATGGAGATAAAAAGTGAATCTCAAATATCATTATGAATATCCTTACAGAAAAAGAGAATATACTGCATCCAGTAAAAAGGAATATTGTTCTATGAAAATGTGTAATAAAAAAATAAGAAAGGCTTTTCATATATTAAACACTTTATGACCACATTTAAAACTCCAGTAAAAAGATTAGAAGATAAAATTCCAGAAAGTATGATAAAATGGCTGAAATGAAAACTAGGAAAGAAATGATAAAAAACATTGTAGGATCAATCTGGAATATTCTATAATCAACTTCTAAGAATTATCAGAAAGAGAGAAAAGAGACTGTGGAGACAGAATTATCAAAAACAGTATGTGAGTGCATCACAAAACAGTGAATTATACTCAGAAAATACTCACTGAACTATGCATATAGTCATTCTTTATCTCATGTAAAGCCAGTCATAATCACTGACCACAAACTACTGGGTAGGCCAAAAAGTTAAGTCAGAGCCAAACGAACTTTTTGGCCAACTCAATACTTGCCAGAATGTAATTCTAGGCACTGGAAAGAAGAATGAGTAAAACAATGTTTCTGCTTTTCATGATCTTATTCTATTAAAGAAGAAAGACATAAAAGATCATAACTACAATATGATGACCTAATAAACATTTATAAGACCTCTTCCCAGGAGACCCAGGTGGCTCAGTGATAAAGAATCCCCCTGCCAATGAAGGAGCTGCAGGAGACATGAATTCGATCCCTGGGTTGGGAAGATAAGTTGGAGGAGGAAATGGCAACCCACTCCAGTATTCTTGCCAGGGTAATCCCATGGACAGAGGAGCCTGGTGGGCTAGAGGCGATGGGAATGCAGAGTTGGACATGACAGAGCTACTGAGCATGCATGGAAGAATTCTCTAGAAGAGTGTAGAAGGAATACATAGCCCATCCAAGTTGGAATTTCACAACATAATATTTAAGTGTTACATTTATGAGTTAATACAGTACTGTTCCTATGTTTCATTTTATTTTGAATCATTTCCCATAAAATGTGTTTTGGTATTTAATGTTAAAAATAAACCTTTATAATTTATGTAATCCAAATGTTACTGAGCAAAACCAAGTAATTCCATTGCTTTTTTAATTGTGTAACATATATACAGATAAACATAAAAAGCTTACTATAGGTCAAAAGATTTTTTCAAAGTGAACACAGCCAGGTGACAAACACAGAAATCAAGATTCTGAATAGTCAGTTCAGTCAGTTTAGTTGCTAAGGCGTGTCCGACTCTTTGTGACCTGATGGACTGCAGCAGGCCAGGGCTCCCTGTCTATCACCAACTCCGGAGTTTACCCAAACGCATGTCCATTGAGTCGGTGATGCCATCCAGCCATCTCATCCTCTGTCGTCCCCTTCTCCTCTGGCCTTCAATCTTTCCCAGCATCAGGATCTTTTCAAATGAGTCAGCTCTTCACATCAGGTGACCAAAGTATTGGAGTTTCAGCTTCAACATCAGTCCTTCCAATGAACACTCAGGACCGATTACTTTTAGGATGGACTGGCTGGATTTCCTTGTAAGCCAAGGGACTCTCAAGAGTCTTCTCCAACACCACAGTTCAAAATCACCAATTCTTTGGCACTCAGCTTTCTTTATAGTCCAACTCTCACATCCATACATGAATAGTGGAAAACCCATAGCCTTGGCTAGATGGACCTTTGTTGGCAAAGTAATGTCTCTGCTTTTTAATATGCTGTCTAGGTTGGTCATAACTTTCCTTCTAAAGAGTAAGCATCTTGTAATTTCATGGCTGCACTCACCAACTGCATTGATTTTGGAGCCCCCAAAAATAAAGTCAGCCACTGTTTCCACTGTTCCCCCATCTATTTGCCATGAAGTGATGGGACCAGATGCCATAATCTTAGTTTTCTGAATGTTGAGCTTTAAACCAACTTTTTCACTCTCATCTTTCATTTTCATCAAGAGGCTCTTTGGTTCTTCTTTGCTTTCTGCCATAAGGGTGGTGTCATCTGCATATCTGAGGTTATTGATACTTCTCCCAGCAATCTGATTCCAGCTTGTGCTTCATCCAGCCCAGCATTTCTCATGATGCACTCTGCATAGACATTAAATAAGCAGGTTGAAATATACAGCCTTGACTTACTCCTTTCCTGATTTGGAACCAGTCTGTTGTTCCATGGCCAGTTCTAACTATTGCTTCCTGACTTGCATATAGATTTCTGAAGAGGCAGGTCAGGTGGTCTGGTATTCCCATCTCTTTAAGAATTTTCCACAGTTTATTGTGATCCACACAGTCAAAGGCTTTGGCATAGTCAATAAAGCAGAAATAGATGTTTTTCTGGAACTCTCTTGCTTTCCTGCTGATCCAGTGGATGTTGGCAATTTGATCTCTGGTTCCTCTGCCTTTTCTAAAACCAGCTTGAACATCTGGAAGTTCACAGTTCACATACTGTTGGAAGCCTAGCTTGGAGAATTTTGAGCATTACTTTACTAGCATGTGAGATGAGTGCAATCATGCTGTAGTTTGAGCATTCTTTGGCATTGCCTTTCTTTGGGACTGAAATGAACACTGACCTTTTCAAGTCCCATGGCCACTGCTGAGTTTTCCAAATTTGCTGGCATATTGAATGCAGCACTTATACAGCACCATCTTTTAGATCTGAATTAGCTCAATTGGAATTCCATCACCTCCACTAGCTTTGTTCCTAGTGATGCTTCCTAAGGCCCACTTGACTTCACATCCCAGGATGTCTGGCTCTAGGTGAGTGATCACACCCTTGTAATTATCTGGGTCATGATCTTTTTTGTATAGTTCTTCTATGTATTCTTGCCACCTCTTCTTAATATCTTCTGCTTCTGTTAGGTCCATACCATTTCTGTCCTTTATTGAGCCCGTCTTTGCATGATATGTTCCCTTGGCATCTCTAATTTTCTTGAAGAGATCTCTAGTCTTTCCCATTCTATTGTTTTCCTCTATTTATTTGCACTGATTACTGAGGAAGACTTTCTTATCTTCCCTTGCTATTCTTTGAAACTCTGCATTCAAACGGGTATATCTTTCCTTTTCTCCTTTGCCTTTCACTTCTCTTCTTTTCCCTGCTATTTGTAAGGCCTCCTCAGACAGCCATTTTGCTTTTTTGCATTTCTTTTTCTTGAGGATGGTCTGGATCCCTGTCTCCTGTACAATGTCACGAACCTCTGTAGATAGTTCATCAGGCACACTGTCTATCAGATCTAGTGAGAAATAAATCTATTTCTCACTTCTATTGTATAATCGTAAGGGATTTGATTTAGGTCATAACTGAATGGTCTGGTGGTTTTCCCTACTTTCTTCAATTTAAGTTATTACCAGAACCCAAAACATCTCTGGGTCTGGGTCCCTTCTAATCACTGCCCTCTCCCAAAGGAAACGACTTCCCTGACATCCAGGAGCATGGATTAGTTTTACTATCCTTGAACTTCATAACAATGGAATCACATCCCATATGTACTCTTGGGTCTAGCTTATTTGGCTAAGTATTATATGATAAGATATTTCTACATTGTTGGATATATAGTTTTATTTTAAATAAAGCTTTTTTATAAATAATATTTTTAGATTTGCTGTATATTTGAGAAAAAATGCAGCGAGTTTCAGCCTGATTTTCCCTATTATCAGAAGCTTATATTAGCATGGAATATTTGCCACAATTAACACACCAACATAGTCCCACTGTTAACTAAACCTCTGCTGTTATTGTTGTTTAGTCACTAAGTTGTGTCCAACTCTTAGCAACCCCATGGACTGTAGGCTCCTTCGTCCATGTGATTTCCCACCCAAGAGTAGTGAGAATTATTTCCTCCTACAGGGGGCCTTTCTGACCTATGGATCAAACCCTTGTCTCCTGCATTGGTAGGTGGGTTCTTTACAACTGAGCCATCAGGAAAGCCTGTTAACTAAATTATATTTACTGAAATTTTCTCCATTTATCCATTATGTCTTTTTTGTTCCAGGGTCCTGTCTAAGACCTCACATCATATACAATCATCATGTCTCTTTAGGCTTTCTTTGTTCCAGTTTCTCAGATTTTTCTTTTTTTTCTTTTTCTTGAACTTGACCGTTTTAAGGATTATTAGTTGGATATTTTACAGAATGTCACTCAACTAGGATTTATCTGATGTTTTTCTCATGGTTAGTCTGAGGAAATGTGATTTCAGGGAGAAGACTGAAGAGGTAAAGTGCCCACTGACATCACATGATATAGAGGGTATTTAATATCAATATGATTTATCACTGTTGATGTTAATCTGAATCACTTTGCTTTAGGTAGTGTTTCTCAGATTTCCCAACTGCAAAGTTACCCGTTTTTTTTTTTCCCCATCCGTTTCATATTACCAAGTAAGTAATATATATGAGGAAATGACAGGTTTATTTGACATAACATGACAGGCTATGACTCCAAAGCATAGCATCTTAACTAATATACTACATAGAGACCTACAAGAAAATCACATTTACCACAGATCCAATGTATGACATACATGTAGAATATCAGTCCAAAGAACACAGACACACTATAAATGTGTTTTTCTTACAGAATCATCTAAATTATCAAAGTAGTTAATTAACTTGATCATTAGATCAGTATGCATCTATAGAAATAGTCTTAGACTGAGCTGATATAAGGCCAAGTGAAAGAACTAGACAATAACTATATAGTTCATATAAAGATCATCTGAAGATATGGGTTAGTAAATTTTTGGATGACTATTTTCCTTTTTCATTCTTTTTACACATGTAGACCTAATTACAGATTTTCTAAAGAAAATTTCCAAAAATACACACCATATCATATTAAAAGTTGTTATTACAGAAGAAAATACAGAAGAAAGCTGACGGAATTTATTCATAGAACATGAAAACAGATCACACATTTAATGTATTAAGGAATACCTTATTAAGTATATAACAAATAAGTTGTTGCTATGATTTTTATCTAAAAAGACACAGTTTCTAAGTCCAGTGGGACATATGCCTGAAGAAAAATATTGTCTTTCTTTAGTTTAATGTCAAATATTCTATTACCTTAACAACTCAGAAAGCAATATACTATATTTTCTATATACTATACTGTAAATTATAAATACCCTCGACTCTTAAACGCCATTCAGTACTTTAAATTACTTTCTCAATGGCCAGTCACTGAAGTTACATTTGTTCATTTTATGTTTAAACTCACTTTTCATTCTCCTTTTTGAACTGAAGTAAAAATAAGACACTGGATAACTCATATCTCCGGTACACTCAGTAGTAATAGAAATGACAATGATCTTCAAACACAGATTCTGCTGTCATCATTCATCCCTGAGGCAAAATGACTCTTGATCTTCATGCTAACCTTGAAGATGTGGTCTGCCCTGACTGTTCTACACCACAAATCTGAATAATCAATTTAAATCAGCAAGAAATACACTGAAGCCTTTCTAGAAAACTTATGCTATTAAAGTTCAATCAACTTAAAACTGCTATTCATACTAAACTTCAAAAGAGTAGGAGAAAACTATGTTGAGCTTCTACATGATCCAGTGGTGTGCTGGGAGTCAGTTCAAACTGGCTTACAAGAAGCACTTGCTAAATATTTAGGAACTTGTGAACCTATTGTAAAACACAGACATTTAAAAAAATTATTATGTAAAATTACAATTAATCATACTAAAAACAAAGGTAACAAATATTCAAAATTTTTCAATCAAAGCTGTGCTATTATATGTAACTTTGAGGTCATTTACATCTATTGTGTGTGGCAGAAGTTCTACATAACACACAATTGTATGCTACTGTGCATCTTTTCCCAATTCCACATTCAGTAACATCGAGTTAGTAGCCTGAAGTAAGTCATCGTGGGAATACTTAAGCCATGAAAATAAGAAAATAAGCAAATGTCATAAACAAGGGTTTTGTTTCCACATATCAGAGAACTGACTGTTAAACCTTTATCAACACACCACCAACCAAGCACACATTTAACCCCCCCAACTCTGCCAATACTATCTGCACCCCTTCCCTCAAATTTCTTAGTGTTGATTGTCTTCAGAAATATTTCTTTTGGGTAAACTTTCAGCTTTGTACATAACACTGATTCATTTAAAAATAATAAATATTTTTACCCTTTTGAGAGAAAAGTAGAAAATCAATGCCATGCCCCCAAATCATTTATCAGCGAGACAGTGTCTCTGTGAATTTGAATTTTACAAATTTTTAATGTAAAGAAAGGTATGAGAGCTTACTGTTGGTAGACAGAAGTGGGTTTAATCTTACTACTTACTACACTGGGAACATAATCTAAAGCTTGAATTCTTGCTTCCTAAAAAAAATGTGGCAATATCCGATGTTGCAAAGTTTTTGTGAACAGCACCATGAGATGATATATGTGAAGTTATCATAGATGCTCAGTAAATGTAAGCTATCTTATAGTGCACACATGGGCTTGGCAACTTATCAACACATGTGAAAATAGAAGCTATGATTCAAAAATAGTTAACAAGTGCAAGGTAGATTAACATTCTCTAAATTGTTTGTATATTTATACGGAGTATTAGCAAACCAAAGCTCAGAGGAGTTCCACATGTAAGAAGCCAATATATATGGCTTCTCTGGTGGCTTAGAAGGTAAAGAATCTGCTTGCAATGTGGGAGACCCAGGTTCGATCCTTTGAGTCAGGAAGATCCCCTGGAGAGGGAATGGCTACCCACTTCAGTATTCTTGCCTGAAGAATTCCATGGACAGAAAGCCTGGAAGGCTACAATCCATGGGGGTCCGAAGAGTTGGACAGGACTGAGCAACAAATACTTGTACTTTGCTTTCATCTATCTATCTATCTATCTATCTATTTAGCAGCGTTCCTACAAGTTCTCATATTTTTCTTGATTTTCCAATTTCAGTAAATTGCTAACGCATTTCTCGCCACAGTACTATATCTAATAGTGTAATGAGTTCTCTCAGTTCTAGCTGAGTCATGTGACTAAATATGTATTTATTGATGTTTCATTTCTCTGGTAGTACCTGAGTCATGATCTTAGTACTTCTCTACAAACAAAATTATATACCGTGGAAATTTCCTCATAGCACCTGTAAATATCAGTTGTTTCTAAAGTACTTTAGGAAATTATATTGAGATGAAGCATGACACTTGGATGCTTTTACAAAGGCCTGCAACATATCTAGGCTATAGAGAATTTAAGATAATGGTAAGTTTTTAAAGAGGGTTCAGAAGTCAGCCAAAAGAAATTACAGATTATATACTTATCTATGGATAACTCTTTTAGAAACAAATTATTATTAAAGAAATAGCCTGAAGGGTGGAATTACAATGGATGTTAGTAAGTTAAAGCTTTGTAGTTAAAGGAATCAGTCAAATGCAGTCTATCAAAGGACACATCAAGAACAGATGAGCTTACATTTTTGGTATAAATGATTAATTATACTAAAATGCAACTACACAAAGAAAAATTTCTTGGCAGGGACTGATACTTATTGCCCAAATATAAAGTGACTCTGTTTATGAATTCTTTTTTAAAGTATCTCTTTGAAAATAAAGTAGATCATATATCTGTAATCTTTTAATTGTCATTTACTTGAAGACTTGAAAACATCACAAAGCTCTTTTGCATCAGTGCTCTTTTGCATGATTGATGCCAAGACACATACTGGACAACAGTTGAATAAGAGGGGGCAAAACATGTCAATATAGTCAGTATTTCTCTCTTATAACTTCTCATCCCATGCTTTTTCTGTCAGGGCTTTATTCTAATTCTTTCCTTAATCTTAACTTCATTTGAGGTTAATATGAATTATTTATAACTTATTTCAGAAAGTATCTAACATAAATTTTATTATTGTTACTGTCATTCTATAAAATTTCCAGGACTGAATATCTCCTATTATGGCAGCTTCAGGGACCTGAAACTCTCACCCACCTGGAGATTCACTGCCTTTCTTGCCATAACACGCTACCCCTATTCCTGGTAAACAAAACAAAGCAAAAGGTAATGCCTGCTCCCTGGTGGCTCAGTGGTAAAGAATCCTCCTGCAATGCAGGAGGTGTGGACTTGATCCTGGGTCAGGAAGATCCGTGGAGAAGGAAATGGCAACCCACTCCAGTATTCTTGCCTGGGAAACCCCATGGACAGAGGAGCCTGGCAGGCTACAGTTCATGGTGTTGCAAAGAGTTGGACATGACTTAGCAACTAAACAACAACAATTCTGATGTTGTGTTTCTCTTGGTCTTTTCACTGCGAATTCATTCTTGTCTTACTTATATTTGAATAAGCCATTTCAATTCTCGTCTGTAACATTGCTAGATATGCATTTATTATAATTTTGTTCCTCAGGAGCCCAAATCAAGGTTTTAATTACTCTCAACTGTTGATACAGCCTCTGGCCAGCAGTCTCATACCCATTCTTCTCCCCTTGTCATCAATCTTATATATCATTGCCAAGTTTCTCTTTTAAAAGCAACTCTTACTGCATCACCTCCCATATCTAAAATATTGAATTCATTTCAATGACTACTAATTGCATCTATGCATTTCACACTCTGTGCGTCATCCCAGAGGTTTCTCACCCTTCTGCTATACATGCACTAAGCTTCAAACAAGTGTCTGAGCTTTCTTGACTTATAAATTTGCTAATGATGTGTCCTTTACCTGGACTGTCCTCCTCTAGCATGCTATAAAATTCTCCAAATTCTCCAAGCCTATGCATTCATTCTTTGATTCATCTAGCAAAGAGGGACACATTGATGACTAAGATGAACATTTTTCTATCCTTATGAAGTTTCAGTATGGAGGCAACAAAAGAAAATTTTAAAAAGATCTTACATGTAAATGGCTGCAATTGTGAGAGGTGCCAAGATGGAAAAATTAGTGGTACTATTTTCTAAAAATGAATAAACAACACAACTGAAACTTTTTTTTTGACATTTTCTTTATCCCTTACAACTACAAAGATTAATAATCATTCCATATTTATCACTCTCTGGTCTGTATTATACTTATTTGCAATCTGAACTTCTCCTATTTTGGGGATTGTAAGTAACTCCCAAAACACCTATTCCTCTCAGATAAGTAAATCTAAATCAGTCATTGTCCCTACCCTGGACAGTAAGACATAAAATGGGAGACTACTGGGCTGTTTTCAGGAAAAAAATATCCTCTGTCTTAAGAAAGATAACCATAAGATTACATGGTATGTTTTTCTTCTGCTGCTCATTGATATTCAAGATGTAACGCCTGGAAGTACAGCAGATAATTAGTCACCAGAATGAGTTCAATACCAAAACCAAGGATGACACAATGGTGCAATAAAGGAAGACTGGCTCTTGATGATATCACCGAACTGCTGAATGAACCAATTCTGTGGTACCCACAGACAGACCTATCTCAAAACTTGCTATTAAGTGACTTTCAAATTTCCCTCTCTGTTTAAGCCAGCAATTTGCAGCAAATAGGGACATATTACAATACTAGACTATAAACATGCTGAGAATGGAGACTGGTGTCATTTTTTGCTGATAATAGCTGGTCAAAAATAGTAGCTGGGAAAATTAAGGTTGGATTTCAACTAAAATATTTTTCATGTATAGTCTATCTCTGTGTGTCTATGTGTGCATGTGTCCAGGTTGTTAAGGACTGCACTATTAGGTTTAAAGTCTCAGCTCAATTAGAATGTGTTTCCTGTGATGCTATAACACACAGGCTGAACACCTATGATGATATAAAAAGACAAAGAGGAAAAGTACTCGACTTTTGTTAATCTTATTCTTTAGTAAGGGAAGGATTCGTGTCTTGTCTCCATAACAGGCCATAAACACAGTCAAGTAATTTGCAAGTTTAAACAAAAAAGGTCTAAGTGTCAGAGAAGTTGAAAATATTGAAAGGTCTCCAGAGATGACAAGACATATGAATGCTGGCAAGGCACCAAATCGGAAGAGAGCTACAGGGATACATATGTGATTTTAGTCAACAGCTGGCTCTAGATGAATAGGTTGTTGAGATGAATCTTTTTTACTGTAAATGAAAGTCAGGGAGAAGATTTTCTAACAAAGGTCTCATTTCAAGTAATATAAATTACCATATGGCTTATGAACTCAGAGTATAAACCAACAGAACCAGTAACTTATTTCACTATATGAAATACCCTCAATGGCAACGTTCTAGCTGAGAAATAAAGACATCATCCATTACTCAAAGAAACAAATAGGAATGACTTTTCAAATGCCAGGTCAGATGAAGAATATGACTATGCACCATAAAGAATGAGGTAGGCCTGGCTCTCAGCTCAAAAGTTTATGAAATATTTGACCCAAGAGACAACATTAGATGAGAATATAAATGTGATTCAATTTTCTGTTGACTCAGGTGTAAATGCAACAGCAGGCTGTCAGATATTCCAGAGAGCCCTGCCTGCACTCCCTGGGTGCATTACCCTGTACCATCTATCTGCCTTATACATCTTTAACTCCCATCAGGCTCTTTTATTAAGAACATGAGCAAGATTAAACATCATTTTTTATAATATCAGCATTTGACATTTCCCAAGCTTCTAATTCTTAGAATACTCGAACACTGCGTTTTGCCTCTTTCCCACAGCAGCCCCACTAAAATATCAGAATTCTTCAGAGGACCAATATTCTATATACTGGAGTCAAATAAAAATCATAGCCAATGTTTATTAAGTGGATTCCATGTGCCCGGAATTAAACCAAGCACTTAATGTACATTATCTCAATGAATACTCATTATGAGACAGTTATTATCATCTCTATTCCCCAGAAATGGAAACTGGAGATTAGAGAAGTTAATAACTCTCACACACAGCTGGTAAGAGAATATGTAGCTTTGGAACTCAGGTCTCTGGGTTTTACGGCCTTGGCTAAAATGCTTTAGCCCTAAAGACACCTCCTTCGCCACCACCCCCAATGATGGTCAGTAGTAAAGGATCTGCCTGCAGTGCAGGAGACGCAGGAGACATAGATTCGATCCCTGGATGGTGAAGATCCCTTGGAAGGGGAAATGGCAACCTACTCCCAATTCTCTTGCCTGGAAAATTCCATGGTGCAGGCCAATGAGTCACAAACAGGTGGACATGACTGAACATGCATCACAAGAATACCCTCACCCTCAACTTCATCCAGATTTGCTGAAGCCCTTTTCCTATTTGGAAAAGGCTATTTGGAAGCCCTATTTGGAAAAGGGCTTCAGTAAATCCACCTGCAATCCTTAGGTTGGGAATACTTGGGTTCAATCCTGAGGTTGGGAAGAGTCCCCTGGAGGACGGCATGGCAACCCACTCCAGTATTCTTGCCTGGAGAATCCCCATGGATGGAGGAGCCTGGTGGGCTACAGTCCATGGGGTCACAGAGAATCAGACATGACTGGGCGACTAAGAACACATATCTGGAAAAGACATCACCTGCTTAGCTTACAGTGAAGAAACACTGGTGGCTGACAGGACTAAGACTGGTTAGTGAATGTGCTGTCCCAGCTGCCCAGGTGAGAAACAGCAACAGCCTGAAGGATCAAAGGAAAGGATAAACAGTAGATAAGTTTGGGAGGTAGCACAGGCAAGACTTGCTGAGTTAGGAGATGTGGAGGAAAGGAAAATTAGGGAAGGCACTGGCTTTTCCTTCTGGGGAAACAGGTAGCCAATATGAGACTCAACATAAGAGGGAAGGACTTAGTGGTCGGGGACAGGAAGCATAGAGAACCAGATGGACACAGTATTTGACATATTGGCTTTGAGGTTCTGGGCATAACCTTTTAAATATGATCAACATGCAAAAGGACATCATCCCTGAGGTCAGGATAAAAACCACCCTGTGGTTCAGATGAATCATCTCGTCAGATCTGTGAGGGAGAGTGAAGCTACATACGGATGATGTGTCCCTGGCACATTTTCATGAGAAAACAGTTCTCCAGAGAGAACAGGGACACCTTCTTATACTTGCTGTTTTTATTTGAAAGGAGGAAAGCAGAAGCAACTAAAGCAGAAGCAAGCTTCAAGTGTTCCCACATGGCCAGATGCACATGGATGGATGTCATTTTCCACTCTCAAGGCGTGCATAGTGGTCTCATGCAGAAACGCTGCTTGAGGATCCTTCCCCATGTCACTCAGGACAGTCTGACACTGTGACAACGCCATAGGGAAGTGGGGTGCTCCTCCCCCAAGCACAGAAAAGCTGGAGAAATCAGGAGGAGAAAACACATTTTTTTTCTCCTTCGCATATATTTTTCAAGAACTACAGAGTACTTACATGTATGTCTCTTGCTGCTCATCTAACTGCATTATTATTATTAGTTTTGTGTGTCTCAGTCATTAATCAGTTAGCTCCACCAGACGAGGTACTGTAACTTTTTAATGGCTGAGTCTGTGGCTACTACACAAAGGCCTCAACAAACAGTTGGTGAATGAATGAAGTGAGGAGCTTGTATGCATACAGAGAAGACAGGTCATATTCTGCTCAGCCTCAGCCTAATTTTAAACTAGAGGAAAGTTTTGTTTAGCCCCCTCACTCTCACTGGCTGTCTGCTTTTGTTCGTTGCTACCTTCTTGCTCCCTTCCCACCTCCACCGCTACTCGGCTCCTCTGGCTGCCAAGGCACTGGCCTTGCAATGGCCTCTTTTTTTAAAAACATTAAGCAATGGCTATTTCTCTTATTCACTGCCTCAAGGCTCTGCAGGAAGTCTGCCAAATCACTGAGAGCCAATTCATAGACAGACAATTCTCAGGATGGCAATGTGAAAACAGCCTAACCAGGAAGCTAGCTCTCCCTAAAGGGTTAAAGCCCAGTAGAGGTTATCTGAGCGAAAGATTCAGGGAGAAGAACAGAGAAGATGAGCTGTGTTTTATGATGTTTTGCCTTGGTATTTTTCTTTCTTTCTTTTTTTTTTTTTGAGATTAGTGATGTCATTTGACAGTAATTTTTGTTTACTTTTCAATAAAGAAGGAAGAGTTGGCTCAAAGATTTCCTGTGAAGAAAACAGCAGGACAATTAAGATTCTACCTTTGGCCCCACCTAGCATTCCATGCAAAGGCACATGTCATCCTCTAAAAGTGATTCCTTCTCTGTATCCACATGTAAATGATTAGTACCTAAATAAAACACACTTTTTCTAAAGATATACTGCCTTCAAAACTGCCACTGCACTGATGAGAAATTGCAATGTCACCGGCTAAACCATACATGGAACAACAGACTGGTTCCAAACTGGGAAAGGACTACGTTAAGGCTATGTATTGTCACCTTGATTATTTAACTTACAGGCAGTGTACATCATGCAAAATGCCAGGCTGGATAAGGACAAGCTGAAATCAAGATTGCTGGGAGAAATATCAATAATCTCAGATATGTAGATGGCAGAAAGTGAAGAGGCACTAAAGAACTTCTTGATGAAGGTGAAAGAGGAGAGTGAAAAAGCTGGCTTAAAACTCAGCATTCAAAAAACTAAGATCATGGCATCCAGTCCCATCACTTCATGGCAAATAGATGGGGAAAAAATGGCAACAGTGATAGACTTTATTTTCTGGGCTCCAAAATCACTGCAGATGGTGATTGCAGTCGTGAAATTGAAAGACGCTTGCTCCTTGGAAGAAAAGCTATGACCGACCTAGACAGCATATTGAAAAGCAGAGATATTACTTTATAGACAAAGATCCATCTAGTCAAAACTATGGTTTTTCCAGTTGTAATACATGGATGTGAGAGTTGGACCATAAAGAAAGCTGAGCACAGAAGAATTGATGCTTTTGAACTGTGTTGTTGGAGAAGACTCTTGAGAGTCCTTTGACCTGCAAGGAGATCAAACCAGTCAATCCTAAAGGAAATCAGTCCTGAATATTCATTGGAAGGACTGATGCAGAAGCTGAAACTCCAATACCTTGGCCACCTGATGCGAAGAACTGACTCACTATAAAAGACCCTGATGCTTGGAAAGATTGAAGGCAGGAGGAGAAGGGGACGACAGAGGATGAGATGGTTGGATGGCATCACCAACTTGATGGATATGAGTTTGAGCAAGCTCTGCGAGATGGTCATGGACAGGGAGGCCTGGCGTGCTGCAGTCCATGAGGTCACAAAGAGTCAGACACAACTGAGTGACTGAACTGATTGAACTGATGTAGCATTAGGAGGACTACCTTCAGGAAACCATGTGTATCTGTTTCATGTTTTTCCTTCTTCATAGATTCAGGTACATTAATGTCATCAATGTAAACATTTTTGGAGTATTTACAGGTCACAGATTTAATTCAGTTACACTGAATTTAAAATGACAATGAGAATATTTTAAGGGAAAGTAGAATGAGAACCTGAGAAGCTACCAATATTTTGGGACTTTGGATTTTGAACACATGCAAAGCATTTCTATACAATTTTTCACCAATCTTAATCTAGTTAGTCAACCTTCAGAAGAAAATAGTATATCATATACATTGATATGTGAAGATAGGAAGCAAAGCGTACTTTTTATTCATTAGAAGTTTATTTCCATTTTTTGTAATCTTCTTAATACAAAACTGATTATAATTAAGTTTTGTTTCTTTCCAGACAATTATATGATTTAAACAAATACTATAATGGTAAACCAAAATTTTTAAATTTTAAAATAAAAATAGATTAACTGAATCCAAAATCATAATTAAAGCTTATATTGATTAGAAGTTCATCATGTATAAAATGGCTAAGCACCAAAAAATAAGTTATTTACTAATAATAAATGGCATTCGTTGCTTGTTTTGAGTTAGTAGGAAGCACAGATGTTGAATTAAATCACTAGATAGTGAAGTTTGAAATAAAACCTGTTATTTTCCAATAAAAATGAAGCAAGAGTTATAATGATTTCAGAACTCCTTGAACTGAACTACATGGGTGAGATCTTGGCTTTAATCCAGTGAAACACAAGCCACAGCCCCTCTGAAATAACATCTTTCATTAGGATTGAAGCATTTGCCACTGATCAAACAGTCCACTTTATGGGGGTCATTATTATAAAATGAATAAGAGAGCTTGCCCCGTTTCTTACTAATCAGATAGAGAGAGAGGAAGATAGATCAATAGAGGCAGAGTTATTTCTATGGTAAGTTTTACACCATAGGCTCCGTATATCTTGGGGATGTGTGTTGGATGCATATATTGGAGAGAGAGAGAGAGAGTGTGTGTGTGTGTACATGAAGCTAGAGGCAGTTCAGAGCAGTAGTTGATAGTTAGATTGTGTAGTCAGACTGTAGATGCAATGGTTTCTAGTTTCAGCTTCACTGTCTCCTAGCAATATAACTTTGAGAAGGAGCCTGACCTCTCAGCAAACCTTGTCTTTATGTGGGATTTTAAGAGAATTTCACGGACTTGTTGGAATTAAATGAGGAATTAAACAGGAAGTCCTGGAACAGTGCCTGGTTCACAGTTTTATCTTTTATTGATTACCATTATGATATTCTTCTAACTTCTCTGTCATAAATTTTCCTAAAAATATTGGGTCAAACACACTGTTCAGACAGCTTTTTCATATGTGTGTGCTTGAAAATAACACATTGCTAATAATGTTATGAATGACTGGTAAAATAACCTGTCTGTAATGCTATTTCTATATTAAATATTTCTATATTTTAAAAGGATTACCATGATGCCTGCTAACACTGGAGGAGGAGTTAATGAATGATTAATGAATCAGGATAAAATTTCCAAAAAAGAGGATGACATAATATTATTACAGTATCTCAGGTGCTTTTTTTTTGCCTTTATGTGCTGCGTTGCATTTATTTCAAAGCAAGCCAACAACAAAACTGCTAAATCAGAGTTTCTTTTGAGAGAGTTCTTTTTTAAAAGTGTGTGGGACAGAATCAGTTGAAAGCAGAAGAGAAAAAAAAAAAAAACAGGATGACATAAAGGCAGAGGAAGTAGATTCATCTAATAGGAAGAAAAGCCAGAAAAAAACAACACTCAAATGGTAAACTGCTTTCCTTCAAATCTATTTCTTTTTATGCTCAGTATAAAAGGAGTATTCCAGGTTAGTATTACATCAGTCAGTTCAGTCACTCAGCTGTGTCCAACTCTTTGAAACCCCGTGGACTGCAGCACGCCAGGCCTCCCTGTCCATCACCAACTCCGAGTTTACTCAAACTCATGCCCGTTGAGTCGGTGATGCCACCCAACCATCTCATCCTTCCGTCCCCTTCTCCTCCCACCTTCAGTCTTTCCCAGCATCAGGGTCTTTTCAAATGAGTCAGCTTACACATGTACATATAAAATTAGGGCTCTGAATTTGCTCCCGAATCATCAGTTTATATCTACTCTTATTTTATTATGGGGCTATATAAAGGATATACAAAGATGAGGTTGTTTACATTTGGAATCTAGTAAATTCCTTGTGAGATTTTATGTTTTAAATAAATCTTCATCATCCACCTATTCTGTTTTCATTTGCTTCTTCATTTAATGTTTGGATGAGTCAAATCCAAACATTAAATATCTGTGTATTTGTGGGTGAACACTGAACATTAGGAAAACCATAGTTAAACAACTAGAGGGGATGGGAGACTTCTCTTTGTCACAATATAGCAGACTAGATGGACTAGGAAACCTGAAACTTCTCTAAAACATACATTCAGATTTGCTCAAAAAGAAAAGGGACTATTCAGGTGCCAGAAACAGAAAAGTAAGCCAACGAGCTGGCACAGAAACAAACCCTTAGCAAGGTGACTATCTAAGTAATCAAGTGGTTTGGGGCTTGGCGCCCACAGAGATCACAGATAATGAGGTAGAGACACCTGCATCAAAGCAGGATCTGAGAAGAGCTAAATCTCTGCAAAGAGGCAGGCAAGAAAAAAATAAACGTAACCACAGGTGAAGGGAAAAAAGTGGTCTTTTTGGTAACTTTTAAAACACTTTACCTGGGTTTGGGATTTAAATGCATAGCATCTGAACAACATGGTAGTTCCAAACCAGTGAATTATAAAAGCCTGTCTAGAAGTGGGGCTTTCCTTATGGCTCAGATGGTAAAGAATCTTTCTGCATTGCAGGAGACTGGGGTTCGATCCCTGGGTCAGGACGATTCCCTGGAGACAGGAAGGGGGCTACCCACTCCAGTATTCTTGCCTGGAGAACCCCATGGATAGAGAACCCTGGTGGGCAACAGTCCATGGGGTCACAAAGAGGTGGACACGGCTGAAATGACTTAGCAGATGTCTAGCAGTGAGCTAGTGATAGCACAGAAGCCTCTGGAAAAAATAGAGGCCAGTCAGACCTTAGGAGATTTTAAAGATTTAGATGACTTTATAGTAAAAAAGTGACAAAATACATAAACAAACCACTAAACCTGAGAGCACAGAGCACACCTGCAGGATCAGCAACCCAAACACTTAATAACAAAAGATAAATGGTGAGGACGTCCCCCTACGGTTCAGTGGTTAAGACTCTATGCTCCCAATGTAGGGTGCACAGGTTTGATCTGTGGTAGGGGAACTAAGAGCCCTCATGTCACGAGAACAACCAAATTAAAATAAAAATAAATAAAATTCCAAAAGGTAAACTATGAAATGAGCATATTTAAAGTTACTAAATAACTAAAAATAAACATACAATAATGCATATAAATGTAAATAAGCTTATAAGCAAATTGAATACCAAATTAAACACAGTTAATGAGGAAAACCCCAATACACTCGCAACCTGATGAGAAGAGCTGACTCACTGGAAAAGACCCTGATGCTGGGAAAGATTGAGGACGAGGGGATAAGGCGGGGAGAGAGGATGAGACGGCTAAATAGCATCATTGAGTCAATGGACATGAATTTGAGGAAACTCCAGGAGAGAGCAGAGGACAGAGGAACCTGGTGGGCTGCAGTCCATAGGGTCACAAAGAGCCGGACACAAATTAGCGACTAAATAACAACAATGAGGAAAACAGTTAACAAGAGAAAATACATGAAGAGACAAAGCAGAGGAATGTAAAATAAAACATTAAAAATGTGAGAGACGTAGATGACAGAATAGGAAGGAACAAGGTGTAATAAAAGTTCTGAGAGGGAAGGAGGCAGGGAAGGAGACAGTATAAATGAAAATAAAGAACATGAGAATAAATGAGTATTTAAAGAAAGTATGGCTGAGCATTTCCCAGAATCGCTGAAAAACACAAATCTTCTCACAGAGGGGGAAATGAGATGCGAATGTGATTTGAAAATAAAATGCAAATCTGAGTCATCATAATGAAATGACCAATGACCAAAGCATACAGAAGATCTTAAAAACAAAGAGAAAAAAGCAGATTAACTTCTAAAGAATCAAAGTTATGCAGACGGCTGATTTTAGACTGTTCAAATGCCATAGCCGAAACCGGAAGATAATGGGTTATTATTATTAAAAGGCTGATTAGAAGTAGCTATTTTCCTAGTATCTTATGCCCAGTAAATGATCTAACATGAATGAAAAAACAAATATTTTTCAAAGCAAAAACTATCAGCTTCTTGTACCAGGTGTTCTTAAGAATTAGAGGACATATTTTAGGAATATAAAAACTGACCCAAAAAGGACTGAGATGCAATGGTAAGTGAAGGTATTGGGAAGCATCAGAAAATATAAATAAGCATTGTCAGTATAACAGAGCAACAATAATAATGACCTCTTTAGAGCATATAAACCATAATGGATCTAAACTATTGAATAATAAAGTAGTGAGCAGAATTAAAACATTCTAAGATCCTTTTGTTGGTCAAGAAGCTTATAGAAACTCTGCTAGGCATGTTAAATTTGCATTTTAGAAACATGTATTGCATAAATCAAGCATGCATGAAAAAAGTAAATGTTGTTCTAAAAAGCAAGAAAACAAGTGTGGACTTCAAGCAAGTTGAAGGAATTCAACAATGATAGTCAGAGGCTCCTGCCTTTAAGATGCTTACTGTTGGTTGGGAAAGACACAGATATAACTTCACACAACAAAAGATAAAAATCTGCTTTATTCTAGAGAAATCCAATCTCTTTTGCCTACACTTTAAGTCCTTTCCCCTTTATAGCCTTAGGCGAGTAAAGAGTTCCAATGAACTTACATGTTTCCTAGACTTTAAAAGGCACAAATTCTGGGCTTTGCCAAAAACACATAACAGAAACAATCCATTATTCCACATATGCTGAGAGATTTCTAACAAGTGTCTGCAAACTTGCCAATACATGTGCTTTATATTAAGTCCACCCCACTCAGTCTCACTTATACCTAAAAAACAGTCATCTTAAAAGTAAAATAAATGTAACCAGAAGAATGTTTACATGGTTCCCATGCATACTGTTTTCAGAAAAAAAGATACCCATCTTTGTTCCCTGCTGTCAGCACCACGGTTTCTGAAGGCAAAAAAACATGAAGTGAAAACAGGAGGACTGCAAATAAAAAACAAAGCATCCAGGATTGAGGTTCAGCCTTCTAGCTAACAATCCATCTTCGTGTGTAGGAACACAAATTCACAAGAAGATAACAGAACAACTGAAGAAACGATTATAAGGTCCATGTTGCTGCTAAAAGAGGATATATACCCAGCAGAATCAGGACAATAGAAAGGTGAGAACTAAGAAATATAATTATACTAAGAGTAGATCAAGAGATATTGTTTTAAACAACAAAACCCACTTACAGTTCTTTTATTTCTTTTAAGAGAGGGACTAAAAAGGAAGAAAATGGATTTGTGAGCTTTTGACAAATCTGTCTTTAACAATAAGTCGTTGAGCCCATGAGAACTGGACTGAGATGCTTTTAAGCATCAGGATGTGCGCATTCAGAACATTCCTGGGGAGGAATAACTTGGAGATACATCAGAGCAAAATGCTACCTTTTGTAAAAACAGCGGTGTGTCTCTCTTCTCTTGTTTTGATGTATGGTAAGCCAGCACTATATTTAAATAATCTATAATCCTTCCCAAAGTTCAGGAATGGAAAATGATGCTCTCAGGAACATTATTTTTAAAGGGTACTGTGATGGGGGATCATACTTTTCTCCATCTGCTCATTATAATTGATAATGTACCTCAAACACTATTATAATGTATTAGTTACAAGTTATCTTTTAGACCTGTACTATTTGCAGTCCCAACTTACTACATGATGTTAACAGACTGTTACAAGGTGATAGAAATGAAACCACTTAGGAACCCAGCTATGATATCTAATATAGATCTACAAAACTCATCAATCAGCACTTATTAAATATCTATTTCAAACAGAAAGTGCTGAGTATTAGGATCACATGTGGATTATGTGTTCAGGAAAACTGGGTACTAGGTCCACATCAGACACGTTAAAGCTACTTGACTTGGATTTAATCCTTGTATGTCTCTGTTGTCTTATCTGCAAAATGGGGGAAATGATAAGTGGATGACTTGCATATCTCATAAAGGAGAACTAAGTTGAAAATCAAAGGATAGAACATAGTGAAACTGGGGAACGACTATAACTCAGTATCAATGAACTATACCAGCATGCAGGTGGCGCCCAGGGTGCTGGTAGTAAGGTTCTGCTACCCGTGTAGATATTCCTCTATACATGAACTTAATACTGTGATGCAACTTTCATTTAAGCATTTTCATTTGAAGGGACATCTAATTTCTAATTTCTTTCAAAATCCGATACTCCATTTATCACATCAAAGGGAAATTATAGCTGAACAGAATTCTAAATAAATAACACTTTCTACTTTATTGCCAATTTATTTTTTATGTTAAATGTAAAAACTCATGTTTCATCTTTTATTCATTAAATTATGGAAAGCAGACAAACGTAAAAATTACAATGGATTAAGAACTTCTGAATTTGATTTTCAGTCTGCTGTATCACAAAAGTATGGTCCAAGACATTAAATTTCTGGGCCATGATCCCATTCTTTTAGCAAATGATCTTTCGTAAATTTACAGATTTGTGCAACCATCACCATAAATGCCCATTGCCCCCCAAAACTTCTCACGATCCTTTGCAGTCAATCCCTATTATAATCCCTAGTCCCAGGTCACCAATACTCTACTATCCTATTCTATCACTTTGCTTTTTACGGATATTTCTTATAAGTAAAATCATACACTATGTGGTCTTTTCTATCTGCCTTCTTTTACTTAGCATACTTTTTTACTTAGCATTTCTTTTTCTTAGCATTCCTCAGAAAAAGGAGGTTGTTAATTTTTATTGCTCAATAATATTCTATTAAATGCATGGTTCATGTTTTGTTTATATAATATCAGCTGATGAACATTTGAATTATTTCCATTTTGGGCTATTATGAGCAGTGCTACCTTGGACATCATAATCCAATTTTATGGATATATGTATGTGTGTACACACACACACACACACATACACACATAGTGCTTACTCAACCTTGGGGAAATTGGTACTCAGATACACAAACCATAAATTTAGACTTTCCAGGTGCTCCATTGTTCTAAAGTTTCCAGGTGAAGAGAGAGAGAATTTGTAAATTGGTTAAGAGCACAGATTCTAGAGTCTGGTTCCTTGGAGTCTGTAAACCAATTTGACTTTATATATTCTAAGTTAGGCAGGTTCTTCATTGACTTCCTTGGTTTCCTTCACTGTAGAATGAGGATAATGACCATGGCTCCATTATGAGTTTATAGTGAGAGTGTGAGTCGTTCAGTTGTGTGTGACTCTTTGTGGACCCATGGACCCCATCGCCAGGCTCCTGTGTCCATGGGATTCTTCAGGCAAGAACACTGGAGTGGGTAGCCATTCCCTTCTCTAGGAGGTCTTTCCAACACAGGTCTCCTGCACTGTGGACAGATTCTTGACCATCTGAACCACCGAGGAAGCCCTTATAGTAAAGATAAGATGATGAAAACCACACTTAGCAAAGTGCTTACTAGATGTTAACTATTAAAATTGTACAGTAAATCATCATTAAATACTTTTTAATTTCCCTGGTGGCTCAGATGGTAAAGCATCTGCCTGCAACGTGGGAGACCTGGGTTTGATCCCTGGCTCAGGAAGACCCCCTGGAGAAGGAAATGGCAACTCACTCCAGTACTCTTGCCTAGAAAATTCCATGGATGGAGGAGCCTAGTGGCTACAGTCCATGGGGTCACAAAGAGTCAGACACAACTAAGTGACTTCACTTTCACTACTGCTGTTAAAACAAAATGTTTAAAAGATTTTTGAATCTATTTTCCCACTCAGCCAATCAATCTTAAAGAAAATCAGTCCTGAATATTCACTGGAAGGACTGATGCTGAAGCTGAAGGTCCAATACTATGGCCACTTGATGCAAAGAACTGATTCATTAGAAAAGACCCAGATACTGGGAAATATTGAAGGCAGGAGGAGAAGAAGATGACAGAGGACGAGATGGTTGGATGGCATCACCAACTAGATGGACATGAGTTTGAGTAAGCTCCGGGAGATGGTCATGGACAGGGAGGCCTGGAGTGCTGCAGTCTGTGGGGTCACAAAGAGTCGGACACGACTGAGTGACTGAACACATTAACAACACTTTCCCACTAAGAGATGCAACTCTTTCTTTTGATTAATACAGTATAATTATCAAGCACAGACACTGCATGTTTTTATATGAGGTATAGCAAAATACCTATTTTCCTGTCTGGCCATTACCATATAGTCATTGGATGGGGAATATTAATGACCTCTTGCTTTAAGATCTTCTGCTGGATTCAGAGAAAAAGTAGCAAAGTTAGATTTGCCATAGAAAAACCATTCTTCCTGCTCTCACATCCTCTCTAATGTAACACTAGACACAAGACAGAAGGAAGAGAATAAAAAATAAATAGTTTAGGATGGAAGGACACATGTATACCTGTGGCTGATTCATGTCAATGTATGGCAAAAACCACCACAATATTGTAAAGTAATTAGCCTCCAATTAAAATTAATTAATTAGTTTTAAAAATAAATAAATTGAAAAGGCAATAAAATGGCTTCTCCAGCTTAATTTAATTATTTAACAATATATAGTGCATATTATGGGCCAGGAACAGTTCTGAGTTCTTTAAAAATAGTAGCTCATTTCATCTTCATAACCACCCTATTAAATAGTATCTATTAACCTCAATATTGGATGAGATAATCAAGGCACAGAAAAGTTGAGTAATTTAACCAGGATCACACAGTTTGTAAGTATAAAGCTGAGTTTCAAACCAAGCCACCTAGGTGTGGTGTGTGGTTTACGCCACCATGCTTTGCTACCCCTTTTGCTAGAAGACAGAACTATCTGACTGAAGTGGATATAGTCCCAGAAAAGACAAGTAGAAGCACAATCAGTTTTGTTTGGGACATAGACCCATTTTCTTCAATCAGATTATTTGGCTTACATTAAGCCACAGAGAAATGCTTCTTGCAAAGATAAGTGAAACAAGGTAAGTTATATTCCACTTTCAGTTTAATCTCATCCATTTTATGTAAACGTAATGCTGAAAAAGTCAAGCTTTTCAAGTTCACAGAAGAGGTTCTTTAAACATCAGAAAGGATCCCTAAGCTGACCATGTGAATATACTCTTTGTAATCAATCATTCTTACTGTGAACTGACAGAGTCGTACACCCTCTGTGAGAAAACATCCCCAAGTTCTAAAAAATCTAATGTGATTTATATCATTCTTGGAAGATCATGGTTCATATAAACATTTTAAACTTTTTAATTATGCAATTATTAGGTACATACTTGTGAAAGAGAAATCTACATATAAATGAAATGCAGCTCTATAGTAATATTTTAAAGGCTCTTGAAAGTTTTGATGTATATAAACTAAATTTGTTCAATGCAGCATTTATTAAACTATTACAATAATGAGGTCTGCTTTTTTCCCTCCATAATAGCTTTTCTACCTATACTGACTGGAAAAGGCTAAGAATTGCTCCAGACATCTAAGCAATCCAAAACATGTTAATGCAATCATTTCTTATTCTTCTGATGAAACCTTATTCCAATACAACCTCTGAGGTCTGAGTTATGAGAAAGATGACACCTAATAACATATGACAGCTTGAATAAGTGTCAAGAAGATAATAAATAGAGTAACATTTATTAGTATTATTAGGGGCTTATCATGCCCCAGACATTATGTTCTACATGTTTTATCTTATGGAATGCTCAAAACAACTCCAAAAGGCAAGTAATAATTTGTTAATTCTCATTTATAAAAGAAGAACTAAGTAACATACCAGAGCACACAGCGATTAAGCGGTGAGGCTGGGCTTCAGATTTAGGCATTCTAAACCCAGAACTCATATTTTAGCAGTTATACTCAACTGCCTTCCACAGGGTCCCAGACAATCATTTCACTTACACTATAGAATCCCTAATAGTAGGAACAAACTAGGAAATAAATATTACATAAACCTACCAAGCAAAATCTAGGAAGGCAGATATGGTTTATTCATCACAATGTGTTTATGTTAACTCTTGATACTTTTATTATTCTAATACCTTTTCACTTTTGTATGTCTCTTCTTCTCTTTAGTAAGTAGTATGATGATTAGAACTTTTTTCTTTCTTCCCTGTTCTAAAATAACTGCAAGGACAGCACATTTTCAAATGGTGATACATTCTGTAAATACTTGAAAACAACAAAATGGATCTGCAGTCAAACACTACTTCATATTACTTTTCATTTTTCTATCAAAGGATTATTCATACATTAATATTTAATTCTAAGATATAAATGTGTTGTTTGTGAGCGAACAGTACCTTTTTTTATTGTTTTCTTCCTACTGCCTACTTTTCAAAGTGCTAACTTTAAGTTTCTGCAAATCAAATTCTATTTTGACATATGGCCTTTTAAGTGCCAAAAAGGAAATCATGCAAGAAGCACTAGATTTAAAGACTACAAAAAGTTGTGAAAATATGGAATGCCAAGTTCTAAGAAATGCACATTTTTCATGCTTTGTTCTAAGAAGACAGTATCAAAGTAGCATGCAAGACATTTCTTCAGCTCTCTGTAGCTACTTTATTTCTTGGTAACTTCTTTAAAGCATCTGAGGATGCAAAAAAGGACAAATGGATCAATAGAAAGAGTTTTCTTTTTTTTCTTTCACTACATACTTATTGTGCCATGATTTTTCTAGATGTCAAGGATCCAGCAACAAAAAGGACAGATGAGTCCACTGCCCTGAAGAAAGTTACATTTGACAGGCAGGAGTCAACAAATAAGAAAGCAAATGCATAACAGGATCTCACAGAGTAGTAAGTGCCATGGAGAAAATCACAGGTAGCACCATGAAAGACAGGAGTGTGCAGGAGAGGGAGTGAGAAGTAGGCACGCGGTCAGCCAGAGCCCAGGCTGGGTGCTCAGCAAAAGTACCTCTGAAAAACATAACATGGAAACTGATGCTAAAAAGAAGAGAAACAGCCAGCTATGTGCATGCTAAGTGCAGAGGCCCAGAAGAGGGAATGAACTTGGGCAGCCCAAGGAACCCAAAGAATAGCTTGTGAGATAGAGTGCCAGGCAGGGGCACCAGACTCTAACAGAAGATGACTTCTGGGCTCACAAGAGATCACAGTGGATGGATCACAAGGTAAATAGGCAAGGTCAAAAGACTGAAGGAGGTCTCAAAGAAATGCGGAGCCACACAAGTATTTCGTGTGAGATGACACAACCTTTTACATTTCAAAAATTATACTTGTGCTGCTCTCAGGAAAACAGATTATTGGAGGGCAAGGGAAGAAGCAAGATCTGGTTAGAAATTTGTATGAAGGCAGTCTAATGAAAAGATGAAGATAGCTTAGATGGGCACCGTGGAGATGGTGCGAAGAAGGATTTAAAATGCCCTTTGGAGGAAGACTTGACTAAACTTTCTGAAAGAATGGACATGAGGGGTGAATGAAAGAGAGGAAGCAAAATGATGTCAAGAGTTCTGGCCCAGGCAACTGGTTAGATAACAGAAGAAATCATGATACAGAAAAAACCAAACAAGAAATTCTGGGTCTGAGTATTGATTCTTAAGTTTTGCTTTTGATATCTAAGTGCCTGTTAAATAGCCAATGAAGATGATTGAGTGAGTTCAGGAAAAAGTTTAGAGCAAGAGATAAAAACTTGGCAGTCACTCACATATACTTGGTGTTTCAAGGTATGGGACTAGACAAAATCATCATGGAGTTGGGGGTGGGGAGGAAGAGGACAAATAGGAAGGGGAAATAAAAGAGTGTGAAAGAAACAGAAAGAGTGGGGAGAGACAGAGAGGAGACCATGCATCTGCAAGTGAGCACGGATGTGTAAACAAGGTCTCAAACTAAACATCTGGGCAATGCAACATTTAGATGTTAAGGAAGCAAGGATTCAGCCAAAAACACTAAGGAGGAATAGCCAGTGAGGTAGAGGGGAAATGTAAATTCACCTGTTCCATGCACAGGACCTTGACAGATAACCTTCTAAGAACTGCAACCAAAAAGTACTTTCTGGCATTTTTCACCTATAGCACTGCCCCTAGAACTAATTTGCTGGCTAAGGTTGGGTGTAAACAATACTTCCCTAGAATAATTTCCACAGTGTTTTAACCACAAAATCAAGCAACACCATCTCATAAACACAGGCCCCTGCAGGTTATCAATCACTGTGCGTATCTGGGGGAGAACTGCAAGAGAACCATGGAGCTGACCTTCCTATTTCACCACTGCACCTGCTGGCCGTGCTGTTACGGTGCTCCATCATTTTTCACTGTTACCACATTCAAGGCTGTATCTTGTGATGAATAAATTTAAGATAAGTTTTGTTCCCTGTTTCCTTCTGGATGAGCACAATCTTGTAAAAGTTCTCGTAGGTATTTCTCCCATTCTTCCTTTCACTTTGCTAACAAAATCAGAACACTTTGTCATGGTTTGCTAATTCACTGTGTATTCCTTCAACAGAATTCCAGTGACTACTAATGCTTATTTTGGTTTCTGAGACACATTGATTTTAGCTTCTATTTTTAACCATCCATCCTTGTTTCATAAACTCAATTAATTACTTTGTATGCTCTCTCTGATTTACCTCCAACTCACTTGTCTTATCTTGTTTATTTTTTTAACTCTTCTGGTAGACTCTGAGCATATCAAGGGCAGAACTGTGTCTTATTAATCGTCACACCTCTTATTTCTAGCATGGTGCTCACTACTAAATGCATGTGCAATTAGTGTGGAATGAATGGATGAATCAAATGATCTACTAGATTAGTTCAAACTGTTCTTTATTGAGTTTGGCAAAAATGAGTAAGATGTAAAAAGACTGCTTTATTATAATTTAAATAAGACCCTTAGGAAAAACTTTCCTGTTGCTGAGATTCATCAGTCCCCCAAATTTTCCTACCTTTCTTCTATTTGGATATGTAATTTTCATTAGTATGCTAGCATAAGTGAAAGCAATTTTGAGTGACAACTGCTACTCAATTGACATTTGATTTTTTTTTTTAATCTTCAGGAACTAGCAGTGTGTTTAAGCTCAATAGCAACATTAAATGTTGGATTTTTCTCTTTTGCTCAATGTAGCAAAAATTCTTTTATTTTTTGAAAAAATTCAAAGTACCTACAATCATTATGGAAAGCCACTATACATTTTATATTACTATTTTACTAGTCAACTTTATAATTACTTCAACAGTGATTTCACCATTTTTAATCAAATAAATTCTGCTGAAACAGTTAAATATTAGAAATGAATATTTTTTATAGAAACTTTATGAAGTTTGAGAGGTTCTATGACAGTGTGACAAGTACACCAGATGTCTAGAGGTGGCAAATACTTCACTAAAATGAGACAGATATTGTTTCAATGTAGATTATCAAGATTTTATTTCAATTAAAAAATGCTGAGCCTACAGTGCCCTGCTTTTTCTGGAAAATTTATGTCAACAGAATACACAGAAACTAAATCCTGAATCCTCTGGTCCATTTAGTCAGCAGAAGGTCTTGGGAACTCTGATTAAATAAATGACTTGCAGAATATTAACAAGTAAATTAACATTAGAGATAGAATTTGAAAAATCTCCATTTTTGTTCTTATATCTTCATCACGTAATTTGTTCTTCAATTTGTCACATAGCAAAATGGTGACTTCACATGATTTATAAAGAATGGAGGGAAAATAAAAGCAGAAATTATAAATATTTCTTCAAAGATCTTGTCTATCACTATAGACATAGCCAGATTTTTTAAATCTTTAAAATTTAAAAATTTTAAAATCTCTTTATCCTGGCTTAGTCAACAACTTATC
The DNA here is from genome assembly GCF_963930625.1 of Muntiacus reevesi. NCBI lineage: Eukaryota > Metazoa > Chordata > Mammalia > Artiodactyla > Cervidae > Muntiacus > Muntiacus reevesi. The sequence goes on from NC_089249.1 coordinate 211,365,749, forward strand.
CTTACTTCCCTTCAGTATATTTTTACACTTATATAATGCTCTATACTTTCTAATTTAGTTACCTCTAAAGTAGAATTTGATTAAGATGTTAAGTATAGCTAAATTCCAAACAGCATTGCCTCTTGTTTTCTAATTAGGGCACATAAAGAAAAAGACTTAATGCATGACACAGATCCTAACTGTTAAAAACAGTACGATTGCTACAATCTCACAAATGAAAATAGTTTACTAAATTCTTGAAGTCACTGTATAGTAACATAGCAAGGTTATTTAATAGGCTTTCAAGTGCAAAACCAATATCACTCAGAGGAATTAATTTTAAATAGAGTATTCCCAAATGACAAATGCATGTAAGTGTTTAAAGAAAAACAGTGATTGTAAACATGTCAATATATACTCAGTATTTGACATTATCCAGCCATCTTTTATTTTTGGTTTTAGATAGAATAAATTCACTCTTCAAATTAAATAACTGACTGATCACAACCATTTCTCAGATTTATCTAGATATGGAAAAAATTAGTTTCATATTTAAATGATAAGTAGAGTCCTATGTAGATAGAAATCATGAAATTAAATTATTGCTCTAGAAGCACCAGTGGTTAATGATGCTTAATATGGGTTAATAAACCCATATTCTTTCATATATAGAAAAACAGACACCAATGAAACCTTTATTGTCAGCCTTTTATGGTAGGAAACAGAAGACCGCAACAGAAGAACATTTCTGACTTTACATGTTTTCACTTTAGGAATACAAAGCTAGTAAAGGCAATAGTCCTTCTTACGGTCACATATGGTGAAGGCGGGACTATCCCTAAATTGTTAATGAGTTAATGAGTACCCCAAAATCAACTTTCTTTTAAAAATGAGCATTAATTCAATATTTGATTATAAATAATATCATTTATATAATCTTGTTTTTCTTCATGGTGAAACTTGCTACTTTGCTACAGATAATAAATATAACTATCAAAATTTAAACTAGCTTATTCATAGAAAACATGGATGCTTTAACATGAACTTGTTAATCCTGGCACCTTAAAAGTTAAATTTTGCAATTTGAAAAACACCATAAATGTTCCTCCAAATATTTTAAAAATGTTACAAAGAAAACATTGCTGAATTTCATGATACTGTTATACATATTTTCCTCTATGGAATTTCAATATAAAACATAGACTAAAAATATGACAATTCTATGGTGATAATTAGTGTGTGATTGTTAATTGTGTGACTATGGTCATTACTTAATAACTTTAATATTCAAAGAGATCTAACTGGTAATTGTATCTTGTATGTATATTTCAAATAACAAATGATATCATGGACTTGCATGTTTCTTAGAAATGCAATCATGTCTTGTCTAAATTCCTGTAAACATCATGGCAAAGCAGTGCTGACCTTCTCGGGCATTTCCTGGTGTCCTGTTGTCACTGCCTGCAGCAGTTTCCCTGTTTCATCATGTGGGGAGGTGGGAGTAGGTAATGGAGCTTCTGTTAAAAAAATTAGAGAACTTTTAAACATAATGTATTTACTTTAGACTTTCCAAAACACACTGAACTGAACAGGCACGGGAGATGATGCAGAGGGGAGCGGGGCATTAGTCAATATGAAAGCATAGGCTGTACTGATGAACACATGAATGGAAGAGAGGAGTTAACATATGAAGCGTGTACATGGAGGAAATGCACATGAAGGACTAAATAATGTGAATGAAAACATGAGAACCATGGGACAGATCAGTCAATCAATCAAGACTTCAAGAACATTCCCTGAGAATCTATTCTTTCTGAATATAGAATACGAGAGCAAGTCACTAGAAACTTTTTTTCAATTAACACATTCATTAATCAATACTGTTTTAGTATTGCTGTCCAACATATTATTAACATAGGCAAATGAGGACCACCTCTGGAAACAGTAATCAGAAGAGACACATGCTTAGTTGCTAAGTTATGTCCAACTCTTTGCAACCCCGTGGACTGTAGTCCATCAGGCTCCTCTGTCCACAGGATTTTCCAGGCAATAATACTGGAGTGGTCTGCCATGTCCTCCTCCAGGGGATCTTCCGGACCCAGGAATTGAACCTGAGTCTCCTGTACCTCCTGCGCCGCAGCTGGATTCTTTACCCACTGAGCCATTGAGGAAACCCCTATCAGAGAGAAGGGGCAGTCAACCACGTCACAAAAGCTAATACAAATACTCCCGAGTAGTGTGGTGGTACAGAGAAGCCTTTGGAAATGAGAGTGCTATCCTGAAATATCTGAAGGGATGACTTGTCTCACAAAGCCTAGGCTAGTTGTATGAGGTGCCAATGGACTGAACCAACCTCTGAGAAACATACTCCAGGTCATGGGAACCAAAGATGACACTACACCTGAGTGACGGATCTGGTTATAGCAGAGGCAGAGTGGCCTCTTGGCAGTGACACTGTCAGGACTCCAAGTTTCAGAGGGCAGTGAGGACACAGTCCATGGCCTGAGAGGTCTAAGTACTGAGCCCATGTGCCTGAGTTACAGTAAGTCCCCAAGTGTACAGTCCCTCATTCCTGCCTAAGCCTTTGGTAACATGTTCTCCAAACACTGCAGTTGCTATCCTTAAGACTTAACGACAGGGGTTTCAGTCATCCACTTTGCAAAATCATTCACTCATCCTCTCACTACTTAAACAGCACTATGTTTGGTCAGTACTAGGAATGCTGAGATGAATGAGAAAGACCCCTCCCTCAGGTAGCTCAAAAGAACCAGCTTGGGGCCATGTTGAGGAAAGGCACAATTTTCTCACCTTTCTTCTGCTTCCTATGCTATTACCAGTTTTCTTCATCAATAAGATGTTTGAAAATTTAGTAGAGGAAAAGCAAAAGTATACACATGAATAAGCTCAATGCATTTACCATCATCATTCATTCATTTATAAGGAATGTCAATTCATGACATACTCACTGAGTACCAATTATATGCCAGGAGTACTTCTAGTTGCTGGTAGAAAAAGAAAAACAAAAACACCTGCCCACATTTTTATTACATATACACAAATTAGAAGAAACATTTTTTTTAATAATGAATTATAAAGTTTGGAAGCAAAACACTTAAAATTAATTTTAAAATCTAATGAATAGTATTATGCAAGCACTTTTTGTTACTTAGTATTGAAAAAATTTATGATTCGAACACTTAACAAAGTTAACAGTCAAAAGTAAGGAGAGCAATCAAATGTTCCAACCACATTTCACATTAAATCTACATGAATACTCAACAATGCTGTCAAAAATCAGATTCATAAAGTTATAATGCTGCAGTGGAAAAGCAAAGGAAAGATAAAAATCACCCTATGTTAACACTTCTGATAGAAATTATGCATCTCTGTTCTCCCCTTCTACCCAAAGAATGTTTACCCCAAAAAACCACTTAAAAAAAAAAAAAACAGCCTTAAGGACAAACGGAAAGGAATAGAGACTTTTCCATTGAACACTACTATTTCATTCATCACACCAAGACCCTGGAGACTGGTGGTAGAAGAATGGTGGCCACAGTCCACTCACTAGCTGTGTGGTCCAAGGCAAAGTACTTACTTCTCTGCTTTCCCTTTTTTCTCTTCCCTGCAGGGGAGGTAAAAAACATAGTTTATCCTTGAACAACTGGGAGGTTAGGGGTATCTACCCTCTTGTAGTCAAAAATCCATATAACCTTACAATCTTCCCTCTGTTTGCTCAGTTCTGAATATATGGACTCAGCCAACCACAGATCACATGCTACTACAGTACATTTCTACTGAAAATATATGCATGTAAGTGGATCCACACAGTTCACACCAATGTTGTTTATGGAACAACTTGATTCATAGGGTTAGTGTGAAAATTAAATGAGCTAACACATGAAAAGGATTTAAGACTTTTTAAAGTACATAATAGGTGTTTACGTTATTAAATTGGAAGAGAACTGCAGCCACTATCCATGTCGAAATCTTTACTGACAGAGGTTCTCAGAACACTCTAAACGAAGGGGAAAAAAAGGTGCAAATGAACTTATTTACAAAACAGGAGTCATAGATGTAAGAAAACAAACTTATGGTTACCAGGGATAAGGGGTTGGGGGGAGATAAATTGGGAGATTGGAATTGACATATACACATAAAATAGATAACTAATAAGAAACTAATGTATAGCACAGGGAAGTCTACTCAGTACTCTGTAACGGGAAAAAATCTAAAAAAGAGTGGATATATGTACATGTACAACTGATTCACTTTGTTGTACACCTGAAACTAACACAATACTGTAAATCAACTACGCACCAATAAAAATTTTCAAAAAAAATTCTGAGCCAAGCACCTAAGCTTTGTCATTCATCAACCCCGTGGACTGTAGCTCACCAGGCTACTCTGTCCTTAGAATTCTCTAGGCAAGAATACCAAGGTGGGTAGCTATTCCCTTTTCCAGGGGATCTTCCCTGACCCAGGGATGGAACATGGACCTCCTGCATTGCAGGCAGATTCTTTACAGTCTGAGCCACTAGGGAAGCCCTTGTCATTCGTTAATCTGGGACAAATATTCCCCCAGGCAATACAACAGCAAATCTGCAATACTTGGTACCTATATATTCTTTCTCACAGTGAAGTGCCAAATTCTAAGTGTGCTGCCAGAATTCCCCTGCTTCATAATTGCCACCACTTTTTCCATTTTGACAGTATAGATTCTGTCTTGCTATTTGGCAAAGACTGGTTGGCTTTGCACAGTGGAAAAAGCTGTTACTAAACCACTCCAACCATAACTTGTGGTCTTATTTAACAACAGAGCCCTTTTGTCAAATACAAGCTAAACGAGTCCTTCTTTGATTTCCCTCATGTATTTTAGACACAGTCTCAGACTAGGCTAACAGCAAAATGAAAAAGGTTTGAAAATTATCTGTTAAATACTGGAGTAAATCATTAAGCTATATTTCAATTATCCAGAGTATCATTACCCATTCTAGAAGGAAAAGGTCTAAACTTTATACTTGGAATCACTATTGGGAAATAACAGAAGATGATGTGAATTTTTTAGAGGAAAGAGTACCAAACTTGAATTCTTGACCAATGTGCATTTACATTTTCCGCCTTCCCAGAATTAATCAATGTCCACAGTCTGTTTTGATAATTCTGCCTTGAGTATTTGCGTATCCTTCCAACAAGATGCAGAAATGCCCACAGGATGAGAACTGAATGTTGAACAGGTTACTCCTGAATCACTATGGGTTTTACACTGAACGTGTCACATTATCGTGTTACCTTATGATCACCATCATATGCATTTGTACAATGTGTCACATGTACAGGGTCGCAGTCTGGTTACAGAAGAAAAGGTGTCTCTGTATGAAACCATCAGATTTATCTAGGAATCGAACATACACCTATAACCCACAATCTACAAATATCCATCAACTGAATCCCTGAGGATGAGTACTCTGCGAAGGAAAGCATCATTCAAATTCTAGTCAGTATGCAACTGACTGCACTCAAAGTTCCTCTAGGGAAGCGATTAACTTATTCATTTTCATAGCACCAGAATCTAAGAATCAAGGAGATTTGTTTATTGGCTGAACAAACTTAATTAAATCTCACCTCCTAGGCTAAGTAGCAGAGGGCTATTGATTCTTAGGTCAGATTTCTTAAATAAATCATGTGTCTGGATATAAAGACTTAAAATTCAGGGTTCTGTCTTATTTTTAACAACCATCACTTACATGATGCTTTATTGCCTTAAAGAAAAAGGTATTTATAAGTACAGCATATCACTATAAGTTGGAATTGCATCAAGAACTCCAGAAAAGCCAACAATATAAATATTATTTTTAAAGCTGAATTTAATTCAGTAATAGATCACACATATAAATTGATCATATGAATTAAATAAAATGTTCACATTTTGGATTATGTTTATTTATTTTGTCCTAAAGGAAAGGTAAAATGCATGGTCTAAACAACATTCATGTAAATAAGTTGGGAATATCAGAGGGAGATTTAAATCATGAAATTTGGTATAATACTTATAGCATTAGTATAAAATCAAAGCATGACCTTTCACAGGACAATTTAAGATAAATATTCCAAGATTTAAGAGAAAAGAAAATGGAAAAAATTTTTGTAAAATATCAATCATTTTCAGCCTAAGAGCTATCAGAAAGATAGAATCCAACCATACAATCTAATATTTCCTGTTTACAAATACCAACACTATCTTTAATTGTGCATTTTATGATTATTCAGTAAATCAGCAAATAAACAACAAAATATGATCCTTGTTTTAAAATTCATGCTTAGTTAGTAGATTTCCTTCACTGGATTCAGAGATCAGTTCAGTTCAGTTGCTCAGTCATGTCCAACTCTTTCAGACCCCATGGACTGCAGCACGCCAGGATTTCCTGTCCATCACCAACTCTCAAAGCTTGCTCAAACTCATGTCCAACAAGTTGGTGATGTAAGCCAACCATCTCATCCTCTGTCGTCCCCTTCTCCTGTCTTCAATCTTTTCCCAGCATCAGGGTTTTTTCCAATGAGTCAGTTCTTCACATCAGGTAGCCAATGTAATAGAGTTTCAGCTTCAGCATCAGTCCTTCCAGTGAATATTCAGGACTGATTTCCTTTAGGATGGACTGGTTTGATCTCCTTGCAGTCCAAGGGACTCTCATGAGTCTTCTCCAACACCACAGTTCAAAAGCATCAATTCTTCAGCGTTCAGCTTTCTTTATAGTCCAACTCTCACATCCATCCATAACTACTGTAAAAACCATAGCTTTGACTAGATGGACCTTTGTTGGCAAAGTAATGTCTCTGCTTTTTAATATGCTGTCTAGGTTTAATATACTGACCCAGACTTGTCTGTGAGTGTCCAGGAGTCTCCAGCGGAACCGTGGGTCAGCACTGTTCAGACATGGGCAAGATGTATTATACCCATGTTCCATGTGTAACATCATGGGTAAACAACAGCATTATATGCCCTTCAGTCTCTGCCAACATGCTCACTGGATGTTTTTCCCATAATCTTCACAAAATATATATAATGCTCATATATCTTCCTTCTATAAGAATTTAGTTTCAGTTTCAGAAAATAGTAGAGAGCAAACTTTAATCTATAACTTCAATAAAATGAAAATGTAAGTCCTGTAAGTTTTCAGGATCAAATAGGATCATGCCACCTCAGTGCTCAATTCAAAACATACATGCATTCATACTCACACTAAAAAAACTGGATTGTGTGGAAGTAACAGTATATGCATACTTTACTGAATAATGCAATAGAATAATCACATTTATTATAAGCATTTAGAGCACAATATTACATAGTTTTAAAATAATCAAATAAAATATATGTATTGAAATGTTTTTGTTTTCTTTAAGGTATATATATGAACTGTAGTTAATATCATCTCAAAACTAAAAACTCATGTTGCCACATCAAGCATTCAGGGTTTAAATATAGGGAGAGTACAGTTTTGAAAAACAATATTTCAAGGCAGTTTAATTTTGAACCAGTTACCTTTGTAGTGAAGGGAATTTATTCATTTGGCCCTAGCAAACAGATGGACAGTGATGAAGGAAACCAAACTCCACCACAAATCTACACATTAAATGGGAAGAAACTGCTTTTCCAACTGTCTTTGCAGCTTAGCTGTTCAAGGTGCTAAAATTGGCCTGGAACACATGCCACACACATCTAGGATTAGATTGTACAGATATTACCTGAGGGTAAACGTCTTTATTTATGGAATTTGAGCAAAGCAGAGGTCAAACTTCAATACCAAAAGACACTAGGTCTTCGTGGGGCCTGAGATTTGGAAAGCTAAGTACAATGTGAAAATGTAATTCTGAGACTTTAATAACAGAACTGAAACTGTGGAAGTTTTCCCCAGTTTAAACCATTATTCTAGGAATAGCCCAGGGAAATAGGAAAGAAAATGAAGCTTTCCAGATAATAAAAATGAGGAATTTTTTACTACTTTGTTCTTTAGTCATATGAGTAATGTAGCATATATATCCAATACCTATATCTAGCTGTAAATAAAACATTTTTAAAAAACTTTGAGTATTTTGAAAATAATTTCATAAGATATACATTGCTTTGAGCCATACTATACTATATCTATCTATTTATCTATGTTTATTTCTCAAAATCGAAAAGCAAAACTTCAGCAATTTTAGAAAAAAATTATATAATTATAACCTTGAAATATAAATAGACTCTTAAGACTCAAAAAGCACAAAGTATGAAGCAAAATGGTGATAAATTTGACTAAAAAGTGCAAGAGATACTATAAACAATGTTCCAAATAATGAAAAGATTAGAAACAGATATTTTCAAAGCTTACATTATATGAAGACCTAGTACTCAAGGATAGCAAAGAAGACCTTCTATAAATCAATACAAAAGAGATGAGTAATCCAGTAGAAAAATATAAATTATGCAAACAAAATTTTAATAAATGTGAAAATCCAAATGGCCAATAAATATTTATAATCAAGGAAGCAATGATTTAAAATATCAATTAAATACATTTTAATATCCTTACTAACAAAACTTGAAAATCTATAGCTGCCAATGAATGGGCAAGTGTGTGTGTATATATATATATAGTGGTATGTCTTTATAATGGAATGCCCTATATAGTCTATAATGGAATAATATCCATCAGTAAAAATGTATAAACTCTAAGCAGAAATTTTGAGAAACATAAGAAAAATTATTTGCACAAGTGTATATGACACAAATTATACAGAATTCAAAGAATGATGCATAAATTTGTAAACATGTGTAAATTTGTACATAAGGAGAAAACATAGAAAATATATAATAATAATTGATACCAAATTCAGAATTTTGTTTATATCTAGGTATAGAGAAAAAGAGAAAGGAAAGGAAAGGGGAATTAGGGAGGTTTATTCAAGGCCTATAAACCATATTTGTGATATTTTATTACATGTCTATAAAATTTTAAATTAGATACACTAAATGTCTAGGTTTTTCAGCATAATCAGGCTCCAGTTTAATGAAAACCATGCATCTCTCAATTCAAGTGTTTTAAATTCACCCTCAGGCAGCTATACAGAGCTCACACTCTTACCACAGTATTCAGATAAAGTGGAGTTTACTGTATCCAATAAGAGACAAGAAACTTTCCCAAAAGCTCCAGCAGATGCCTGCTCACATCGCTTGAACATAGATCAAGACTACAGCTTTAATCAGTCACAGTGGTCAATGGATTAAAAAAACAATGACGAGACATCAAAAAGGGGGGATCAGGTAAATCTATTATGTGACAGGTAAAGAAACAAATAAAGTACAAGTTATGAGACTTTTCTGTATTTCAATGGCTAATTCAAAGCAAAGCCAAGTAATTGCTGACACTTCAGAACAAAGTCACCCTTAACACAGAAGAAACCTCTTAAATTTTCACAATAGCTACCAATCTTTGACTCTGCTATGAATATCTCAACTTAAAAACGGTACTCATAAAATATTACATGTTGATAGAAAATACATTTTAATGATGGAAACACTGAGAGTTAAGTTGCAAAGCTAAATTCTTTGAATTAGGACTACTGTTGAGATAAAGCAATACTGTGTTATGCTTAGTTGCTCAGTCGTGTCCGACTCTTTGTGACCTCATGGACTGGAGCCCGCCAGGCTCCTCTGTCCTTGGGGATTTTCCAGGCAAGAATACTGTAGTGGGTTGCCATGCCTTCCTCCAGGGGATCTTCCCAACCCAGAGATTGAACCCAGGTCTCTCGCATTGCAGGCAAATTCTTTACTGTCTGAGCTACCAGGGAAGCCCTAAAGCAATATTAGAGATCTAGAACACTTTAAAGTATTTATATGAAAGATAAACACTAATTGGTGAAAGAAAAGATTCCTAAAGGGAAATATCAAATTCACATTAGGACACTTTGGGAATAAAGTGATTTCTCACATTACTAATTTAAGAAGGAAATCACAAATAAAGTAGACATCTTAGGTTTTTGTAACTGTTCAAGAGTTTAATTTTTTAAATTATTAATTTTATTTAACTTATTTAATTATCTCATGCTATTCCAGAAGACAGAGTAAGACATCTTTAGAAGTTAGCATTATCACTGAGACTATGGAATATTACACAGAAAACATATTAATAAAATATCAATAATATAACAAAATATGTCCACATGCCCTATAAAATAAGTATCATGAAAATCCAAAGTTAATTATTAGTTAAGATATATACTGTCTCATTTAAACAATAGTTTATGGTCTACCAAGGGTGAATCACTAAGAGAGTGGGCAACAAAGAAAAAGGAAAGATATATAATGTGTAAACTAGTTGTGTTTCAAATTACTTTTGAAGCAATCATTGCAAAAGATTATGGTTCCATCATTTGCTAAAAGCCTGTTTCCCTAAAGCCACAATATAAAAAAAATTATTACTTACTATGATTCAAACACTTCATATAAATATAATGTATTGGTTGATGTAATATATGTCATAACAAAATAAAATAAAACAAAACATAACAAACTGGCTGGTCCTGAACATAGCATTTTACAATTTGGTCATGTTGATTGTCAATTTAATCAAGAATATTTACTAAGCATCCATTGCGTTCTAAAAGTTATTTTGCATTTCACTCCCCAGGTATACAAGTATTTTTTCATTTTAGTAAGTAGAGCACTTTGATTTGAAATTTATATTTGAAAGAGAGTGTTTAAGAAGCAGCATATAGATGTCAATTGAGGTAAGTTTGTTACCCAAATTTATAGAAGAGGAAAATGATATCTTCATTGGTATGTATGCTAAAACTATAACATAGTATAATGCTTTGGTTATGCTAGTTTATCTTCTCAGACGTTTTGATGATGAAAGTGATAGATGTCCAAAATACCATATAAAGGTTCAAGCTGTCGTACTGCATAAGAAAAAAAAACTCTGATAGCAATCTTAGGATTTTTCTCTTAAACACATCAAATGGAAACATAAGCTACTCTTGCAAAGCTGTTTTAACATGTTTCTTAAAGACACCATTCTAAAAAATTATTTTATCTTGTTTTTTTAAAGAATCAAGATAATTCATTCAAAACACTTTTTATACAATTTATTTGCAACGGTATTAATCTCTGTGAGTTTACTATTTTAAAATAAAAATACTATTATTAGACTGGTATTGAAATAGTTTGGAATACTATTAGATTAAATATAAAGAATACAAAATACATATAACCAATGAGGATCAGAGAAGCTTTCTTCATGGGCTACTATGTATCAAAACTGTGATGAGTAATTATGACTATATATACATATATACTCATTTTTATTCATAGCAATAATAATACCTAATCTTAATTGAATGGTCATTATGAGACATGGACTTGAACTTATAGTCAAGATCTTGTTCTACCTTCACCAAACATTTCACAATTTCTCCTTCTCCATTTTACAATTACACAAACTGTAACCTAGGGAGGTGGCAGATCTAGAAGCAGCTGATACAAACTCAGATATGTTTGACCTCAAACTCGCCCCTAAACAGTTCAAGCATCAATTTCAGCAGTTGAGAATTCTAGGTATATTGGTTACCTCTCAAAAGTTTGAAGATCTCTGAAAAAAGTAAAATTTTCTAAAACTTTAACACTGAATCAGTCACTACAGAATGAGCATAAAAGTATTGTCAATAATTACAGAATTAGGATGAAAGAAAACATTTAAAAACTCCTACTGACAAGATACTTGAGGTAGATGGGAAGATGAGGCAAACCTCTCTCCAGCCATTCACTATTTCCTAGTAAAAAAAAGTTAAGTGTCCCAATTAGTTCAGGACAGAAAAAGAGCAGACGGATAGAGTAACGTAGGCACAAACTGCTATAGGCATTTAGAAGCAAGAGAAGAGCGCAAAGGGGTAGAATCAAGAAACTGCCAGATCTCAAAGGATGAGTGATGAGAGGCTGCAACATGAGGCCTTGCTCAGGTAACAGCATGTTTGACAATGAGATTTATTGTTTGTTTATATTCTATTGAGAGGAAAGCATTCTTACAGTCAAGTGTTTTCTCAAAATCATGTCTTAGATATGGAGCAAAAATAAGAGCTGAAAGGAGCATGAAGAGAGAAGGTAGCTCTTAAAAATGTGCTAAAAGGGTAGATATTGTTTTCTAATCACAAATGAAAACAGTAAGTAAAAAGGTCAAGAGGAAACTTTTGGAGGTGATGGATATGTTTATGGCATTGATTGTGATACTAATTCCATGTATATGATACAAACATACACTTATCTCTAAAGTCATCAAGTTGTACACATTAAATATATATATGTATCTTTTTCTAAGTCAATCATGTTTCAATAACATGTTTACAAAGTACTAGCTGATGATCCTAGATAAGAAATCAAATAAATTAACTATGAATCACAGAAAGGGTTTTGAGTAGAGAAGGAGGACAAGATTACTATCATATGGATGAGGGAAAACTATTATTAGCTTAAAGGTATCTTTTGGTAGGCAAATTAAGAACCCAATCCCATTTCACTTGTTGCCATTTGGCCAGTTAGTCTAAGGATCACCACCCTAAATCCACAGCCTCAGACTAAACCAGCTTAAACAGCAATAAGATTTGTATTGTGCTGGATATTCCTGTATTTTGAAAACTTGCGGATATTTTCCTTAGAATAGGCTACATTACATTCAACTGATAAGGGGAAAATAGATAGAGATGGGAAAGAGAGTAGTATCTGCAAAGGTGAGGAAGTTGGAGCTAATAATCAACATTCAGAAAATCAGGCTTGTACCTGGTCAGTCGGAACATACATTTTTTAAAGCATAAGATACATTTCAGAAAGTGTCTTTAGTAAAAAGCCTTGAAAAATTAGGCAAATGAGTGTACTTTTTATTCTTTATTAAAATACAAAGCTTAGTTATTTATTCTATCATAACCCTATGAAGTGGGTTTTGCTATTATCCCTATTTTATAGAGGATAAAACTGAAGCCAAGAAAGGCTAAATGGTTTAAGGTCACATTGCTAGGAAATGGCAGAGCCAAGATTCTAATCCAGGATGTTTACTGGGGCTTCTCTCTTTAGTAAAATAACATTATTAGAACTGGGTTTTAGTATAAATAACATATGGATCCTATGTTAGACATAGAGAGAAGGACTAAATTGTCCAAATATTATCTAAAAGAGCAAAATAAAGGATAGCAAAAGATAAATATCCTAATATTTAGGCTGAGGTTAACATATTACATTCAAGATAATTTTGCACATACCAATTTAAAATATATTTTTGTATTTCATTTCATCTTGGAGAGTAAGCTTCAAGATAACAGGACTGTCAGAACTGAAGGTAACGTGTTAACATGTAGCTGAAACATATGCTCATCTTGAAATACTAACCTGAACTGTAGCTGAAATTCTCAATGAAATGTAAATAATTAGGAAGACAAACAAAAATTAAGCTTCATTTTCAACCAAAGAGAAACACCCGCTTGGTTCTTCATTTTCTGAAACTAGCAAAATGTTTTTAACACTGTTTATGTACTGATGTGTGCTGCTTTCTACTGACTTAAAATTTAAATAGTAAAAAATTAGACTTCCTTCAATAAGCCATCAAGCGCAGGAGTGGAATTGACTTATCTGTCTTGTTCTTATTTAGCATTGCAGAGTCCATTGATTTTTAAGCTGTTTCAACAATTGAATCTTTCATTTTTCCATGGGGGAAAGGTAAACACACTGTTGTTTTATTTTAGAGAATATTTTTAAGAGACTGAGGACAACAGGAGGTCAATATGGTGGGGTGCAAAGGCCAGGAGCTTGGATTCCAACAGGACATGTTTCAATCCCACTCTGCCCGCATCGTGATGGAAATGACTTCTGCTTCACAGATCTCCCTCTTTACAAGGGCACTTCCATCCTGTAGTGAAATCACCTATTCTCATGTCTCTTTCTTTTGGTAGATACAGTACAGGACAAAGGGGACCGGGTTCATTTCTATACTTGCAACATACAATCGTTGGTCCACAACAGATACTTAATGTCAAGTTAGATCAATAACCAAAGTCAGGATAACCTTTGAAACTTGCAACAATTTCCTGGAATGCCTGGATTAAATGCCTAAATTGATTACAGCAGCTAGGCCAATGGGTCTGAGAATCCTCCCTAATATTAGGCAACTCGTGGATGGCCTCCAGACAGAGTGCCCGGTACTTCAGAGGTAGTTTCCATCTGAACAACAAACATCATTCTGATATAATCCACCAATCTCCAGAGTTGTCTTTTTGCCAGGCAACTAATGTTTTAGCCTTGGCAGTTCAACATGTCCAAATCTCATGAGATTTACAAACAACTGCAATGCCATTCTTGATAATTATTTCATCTTTGACGTAATTGTTTTATTTTTTAGATCCGTTTCCAGTCAGGTGCCACGAAGTAAATTCCTATTTTCTCAGAACAAATACTCACCAAAATGTACAGGCTAAAGAAAAACAAAATAAAGTCTCCTCTTGTGAGTTGGCCTAGTCCCTGTCATGCTTAATAAAGTATCTTCTGGAGACAAGTGTGACTCATTGTTTCCTACCTGGCTTGCCAGGCCCTGGCAAGTTTTAGAACCCTCAGATGGAATGGCAGATTGTATTTTCTAAGCATGGTGATACATACACATACAGGCACACATATCCCTTCCTGCACACTTGAATAAAAATGTGATGCCAATCCTCCAGTGAAATGTGAGGTCTAGGGTCTCTCTGCCTTCAACCTGGGTGGACTTTAGTAACTACCTTAATCAATAATACGTAGGGGATGTGGTGCTCAATGACTTCTGAGGCTAGGTAATAAAAAGCAAAAGGACCTCAGGCTAGATCACCCTCTGACTTAAGACACTTGCTCTTGGAACCCAACCACCAGGTTGTAAGGAAGGAATCCCAGGCTAAATGAAGCGGTCCTAGGTAGCCATACTAACAATAGCTACAGCAGGCTCCCAGGGCCAACTCTGTGCGGATGAGTCTATAAGTAGTCCCAACCTCCAATGCATGAAATCTTTCAGCTGAGACCCATGGAAACCACCAGAGGTAATGGATGAATATGGATGTTTTAAGTCATCAAATTTTGGAAATATTTGTTATTCAGTGATAGATAATAAAAATTGATTTGGCAGGATGCCTAACTTTTGGAATGTCCATTTACAATTAGATTTAAGACCATCTTAGATCTCTCACATTTTTGGGGCATTTTTTAATTGAGAGACAATCTGGAAATAACCATTCTGAATTTTATATTCCCATACCAAATATCACCAATTATGGAAGAAATAAGAGAATCAATCAGAATGTACTGTCCTAAAAACCTTAACTGTTTGATAAAAAAACTCCAGATTATTGTTTAAAGGCCTCCACAGTATGTTCTCATCCATTTTGTCACATGTATTTCTCCAACAGGGTTTGTTCTCACTGGTTATTTTTAAAAATTTATTTCTTTCCATTTTTAATGAAACATGAATATTTTTGGCAGAAAATGCACAACACTGTAAACCCCAGGTACACTTTATTCTCTCACAATGAAATCTTTCCCATTTATTTGATTTTAAATCCATTCAAAAATTTCCCTGAAACACACTTTTGTTTACTCAGTTTTCATTCTTAGATTTCCCCCCTCATCCCACCTTTAACCTATGGCCAACTCAAACCTATGGTTCTCTGTCCAGTCACCCACCAACAAATACATCAAATGGTCTACAAACTTGTCCTAGAATGTGCCAATCAGAAGATCTCCTTCTTATCCGTTAAATAGCACACTCCTGGAGTCAAAATCAGTCAATTTACTTTTTTGATATGGGCTTCCTTGGTGGCTCAGATGGTAAAGAATCTGCCTCCAATACAGGAGACCTGGGTTTGATCCCTGGGCTGGGAAGATCCCCTGGAGAAGGGAATGGCAACCTACTACAGTATTCTTGCATGGAGAATCCCCATGGACAGAGGAGCCTGGCAGGCTACAGTCCATAGTGTTGCAAAGAGTCAGACACGACTGAACAACTAAGCATAGAGCCTTTTTAACTGTTTGCCTTTTCTTATATGATTCAGTTTTCCCATCAATAAAATAGGGATGATAATTGTACCTGGCTTCAGAGTTGCTGTATTAATTGAAAATATAAGCATTTAATAGGTCAGTATATACCTATAATTCTTATATTTACATCTTATGTTCAGATTTGTATTCAGGCTTTTAGTGAGTAGGTTTCTTCCTCATTGTACCATTGTGTTCAATTACTTAATATTCATTATATGTGATTATCCACAGTTGGAGAAGGTCAGGACGTTAAACCATTAAATTATTTATTGACATTAAACATATTCAAATTCAAAGGATGCCTACTGTTTAAAATGCAGCCATAAAACTAGAAAAATCAGCCTCTTCCAACATTCTATACAGATTTTAATTTTGACAGACTACATGAAAATTAGGGAACCAAGATACAATTGAGGGTAAAATTAGAACAAAAAACAAAATTTTAGAAAGTACAACTTCTTCTGCTATAAATTCGTGAACATTCTTTTTCCCAGGTATACTGTAGCCCTTTCTCTCAAATTTAAAGAGGTAAAGAGGTGCAAGGCGAAAAAAAAAAAAAAAGAAAAAATAGTATGCTTTGATAATCTCTCTGGACTCAAAACTCCATAGATGATTTTAAAAACCAAGTCAGGTCTGTGATTTACACTTCAGTAATATGATGATGAAAGTCTAAGTAACTAAAGGTGATAAGAAGTGACATAACATAAAAAGTTTATGAACATGGTTCTTACTTTGTGAAAGAGTAAATCTTCATTTGAATATTCCTAATATGTATTGATAAAAGACTTACTTGCAATGTCTAAAGAGGAATTTATTTTTTTAAATAGGTATTGCAGCTGTAGGAAAGAATCTTATCAGTATTCTAAGATTTCTGGAAAGTTAACACTGACATGCTCTATCTTAAAAATAAATGATGTATGATTTATCACAAGGAAATTTACAGTATAAGAGTGAAAAGGCTTGGATGTTAAGGGTTTTTAAAATTTATTTTCAGGATAGCAATTCTATATAAGAGGGTAGTTGTTCATAACATGCTTTCTCTAAAATAAAAATTGTCAAGAGTCTACTATTTTAGAAGTTTTGCATAAAATAATTATTCAGAGGTATGAGACTAATCCAAAATTGGGAAAAAGTTGTGTGGATACTGGTGTTCATATTTGTAGTATGTATCACAGAGAACAACTAAATGCTTTCAACAAACATAATTATATTATGGTTCATTTTCTTAACATATTATACAACATAAATGTGTTTACAAAGATTTATAATAACTCGGAAAATACTGAAGGTAAATGTTCAGTGAGAAAATTTTGTTTTTGTTTTTGTGACATGCACTCTGGCATGTGGGATTTTAGTTCCCCGACCAGGGACTGAACCCCCGCCCCCTGCATTGGTAGCACAGACTCTTAATCACTGGATCACCTGGGAAATCCCTAGTGAGAAAAAAAAATAACTAAAGCACATGTATAATAGGAACACAATCAAGCAAATTTACATATAGCATAATAACTAAGGGAAAATATAAAAGAGGTCCCATGGTTTGTGGCTGTCAGACTGACTTTTTCCATATTTTCTGTTATTTTACCAAATATTTTATAATGAAAAATATATTTTACAATGAAATATTTTTAAATTAATTTTCTTTTTTTGTTCTTATCCTCGCTTCCCCCTTTCTCTTTTTTCTATCTCTTTTCTTCATTCACAAGTTGGCATACCAATTAAGAGTTTGGTTTCCGAATTCCACAAAACCTGCATTTAAATTATATCTCAAGTCACTTTCTACTGGGCTTCCCAGGTGCACTAGTGGGAAAGAATCCACCTGCCAATGCAGGAGACCTAAGAGACGGGTTCAATCTCTGGCTTGGAAGAACCCCTGGAGGAGGAAATGGCAACCGACTCCAGTATTCTTGCCTGGAGAATTCTCGTGGACCAAGGAGCCTGGCGGGTAACACATCCATTGAGTCACAGAGTCTGACATGACTGAAGTGACTTAGCATGCACATGCAGTTTCTACCAGTGTGAGTTTATGTAAGTTGGTAACTTCCTAGTTTTCTAAAATTGTACAAATTAGCATAACAATAGCATTTCCATTTTTGATTGCTGGAAAATTAAGTGAGACAACAATAATAAAGCTCTTGGCATGGTGCCTCCCACTACATGGCCATTACTTAACAGATGAGACCTGTTGCTCTGCAGTTCCCAGCCTGTCATTCTTCCTTCTATGTTTTTTACCTCCCTTTTGAGAAGTTCAATATTAACAAAAGCAGAAGGCACTTCAAACATTATCTAACTAAAGCAAACATTTGTGTGTTCTTTAATGTTACTCTGACATGTGTAAAAAGATTTGAGAGTGTTCCAGGGAGCAGTGACCATGAAATGGTGTTTCCTGAAAACACCCTGGAGAGGTCAGTGTTTCAAAATAGAAGAAACCCACAAAACTGAAACTTATCTGGAAGAAAACAGTGGTATTATTTCTTTGTTCGTAATTGATTTTCTCAAACCTGAACTAATGTGCTAATCAAGTTACTGTCCATTGTGAACATGGATGGGCCAAGGTCATCCTTTAAACCTCAACAAAATAGCTTCTCAAGCTTCGACATTTTTCAGTTTGCGGCCTTTGCTGACAGAGATTACATATGCTAGTGGCTTCTCAGTATGAAAACTGCAGGAGTTTAAACAAGGACATTTGAGATGAAAATACAATACCTTTTGGCTTGGATTTCTTTGTTAAATATTTCAAAGCACATCCTTGGAACACACACTGCTTCTGTCTGTACACATGGCTATATATAGTTATGTGTGAATCATATTAGCGTGAATGCACAAGAATATGCCATTATTCACCCATTTTGAACCATTTCCTGGAATTCACCCATGCTTAAAAAAAAAAAAAAAAAAAAGAATCTGCCAGCATAAGGAAACCAACTTTTTAAAAAACAGTGCCTGTATTGGAGAAACATAAGAAACTGAATGCATACAGAGAGAGGAATAAAGAGAAGGATTATAAGGACCTGGCTTAGGTGATTACGGAAGCCAGGAAGTCCTGCAACCTGCAGTCAGTAAGCTGAAAATGCTGGAAAGTTAATATTGTAGTTCGAACGCCAGTCCAAAGGCATGGGAACCAGGAGAGTCAGGACTGTAGGTTTCATTCCAAAAACCAACAGGCTGGAGACCCAAGTAAAAGCAATTGTTCAGTTCAAGTTCAAAAGCAGGAAAACAGCAACATCCCAGCTTAAACAGTCACTGAATTTAAGATTTAATAATATTTTTCTGATTTTTCCAGGCAAGAATACAAGAACAAGTAACAGCATGATTAAGTAATGATAGCTCAATTTAGGATAATAATGGGAAAAGGACAGTGTGTAGGAGTAGGCATTTTTCTTACTATCAGAAAGACTTTTTATGAAAAATGTTAAGCTTTTTCTCTCAAAGGAGTCAATTCTGGACATTACATTAGCTGTAACAAGGTATTAGCAAATTGAATCCAACAGCACATAAAAAAGATCATACATCACAACTAAGTTGGATTCATCCCAGGGTCATAGGAATGGTTCAACATTTGCAAATCAATCAATGCAGTACACCACATCCACAAAAGAAAAGATAAAATCACAAGATTATCTCAATTTAAAGACTTAAATATAAGACATGACCTCTAAAACTACTAGAAGATAACAGAGGCAAAACATTGTCTGATATAATTCATAGCAATGCTTTTTTAGGTCAGTCTCTCAAGACAATAGAAATAATAGCAAAAGTAAACAAATAGGGCCTAATCAAACTTAGAAGCTTTTGCACAGCAAAGAAACCAGAAAGCAAAAAGACAACCTATGGACTAGGAAGAAATAGTAGCAAATGATGTGACTGACAAGAGGTTAATCTCCAAAATATATAAACAGCTCAGACAGCAGCAACAGCAACAAAAACTTCCCCAAACAGGCAGAGGGCCTGAAGAGACATTTTTGCAAAGAAAATATATAGATGGCCAGTAGGCACATAAAAAGATGCTCAATATCACTTATTATTAGAGACTTGCAAATTAAAACTATAAAGAGGTACCACCTCACACAGGTCAGACTGGTCATCGTTAAAAAGTCTACAAATAACAAATGCTGGAGAGGGTGTAGAGAAAAGAGAACTCTCCTATACTGCTGTCAGGAATGAAAATTGGTGCAGTGACTAAGGAAAACAGTATGGGCATTCCTCAAAAAATTAAAAACAGAGTTGCCATATGATCCAGCAATTCTACTCCTGGGCATTTATCAGAGAAAACTTTAATTTGAAATGATACATTCACCCCAATGTTCAGAGTAGCACTATTTACAATAGCCGAAATACAGAAGCAACCTAAATGTCCATCAACAGATGAATGGATAAAGATGTGGGGTTTGTGTGTGTGTGTGTGCGCACACACAATGGAATACTATTTGGTCGTAAAAAATGAAATTTGCAGCAATATGAACGGACCCATAGATTAACTAGGTAAAATAAGTCAGAAAGAGAAAGACAAATTGCCACATAGTATCACTTATATGTAGAATCTAAAATATGACACAAAAGAACTCATTTATGAAACAGAAATAGACTTGCAGACTTAGAGAACAGATGTGTGTTTGCCAAGGGAGAAGTAGATAGAGGAGGTCTAGACTAGGAGTCTGAGGTAAAAACTATTCCACATATAATGTATAAATAACAAAGTCCTATTGTATAGCACAGAGGGCTGTAGTCAATATCATATAATAAACCATAATGGATAAGAATATACAAATCTATAGAAACATATATATGCATGACTGAATAACTTTGCTGTACATCAGAAATAACACAACATTGTAATTCAACTATACTTCAGTAAAAAATAAATTTTAAAAAAGTTCTCGGAAAAAAACCTTAAACAATGGGTCAGTCAGAGGGTTAAACTAATTATGTTCCAATCTTCATTTTAGAAATTATCTCAAAATTACATATGTATTTTATGAAAAGTTACACACACACACACACACACCTATATATGTTACTCCCAATGAGGAGTAAGTAAATCAATTGCTATCTTTATTTCATTAAATAAATTAAAGTTAGTAAAGGGAAGACAGCATTCAAGTCTTATAAGCTCTAGATTCTGCCTACCTTTCCAAGTTGACTGCACAGATTAGATATATGACAGGGGATAAGTTATTTAACTTCATTTTATCTCTATTCTTCATCTGTAAAATGACATGAGTAATTCTTACCTCAGTTTACAGGAAAGATTCTTTCAGATAATGTGTGTTATATAATTAGCATGGCATCTTCTTTTTCTTTGCCATCGTGTTGTAGAGGTGATATTACTACCATTAACATTATTGTCATCAATATCAGCTAGTGAGTAGCAGTGGTTCGTCACTCCAGGGAGTTATAAGTCTGAAACTTGTCACTGTGCTCCTTCAAAAGTTATACTAAGTTAGTGCAAGAGAAGGCTGAAGCCTTGCCACAATGATATCAACAGCTCAAACACAAATATATTCATAGAAAAGGCAGGAAATATTAGTAAGATAGCAGATAATGGTGTGAACTATGACCATCTGGGAAGCAGAAGCCCAAAGGCTTTCAAATTCAATTTTTTTCTTCTTGCATTTGAAACTGGAATTTATTCCTCTTGCCATTTGACGTAATCGTAAGAAAGAATTTCTAAACAAGCATTTAAATTCAAAGTGACGAAACCTTCTTTATATTTAACAGTGTCAGAAGGAGACAAACAGAAGCATATTCAATGACCAGAAACAACTCTAGCTGACATTCTTTAAATCATAGACATCAGCTTTGGCAAATGCCCTTAAGTTGATACAAACGCCCAGGGCCATCCATTTGCCCCTGTTCAGATATTGAGGCCAGAAAGAAAAGAGGGTGTTTCTTTTTGGCAGACAAGAGGAATTCTAGAAAGGGTATTAAGGTTTTGTCCATACAAACTTTCTCTTCTTGCTCCCAGATTTTTTTTTTTCTTGCAGCCACTCATATAGGTTTTTGTTTCTACGGCTCAAACAAAAGAGCTCCTATAAGGGTCATCAGCAGAGTCTAGGCTCCAAGAAAATATTCAAGTTTCAGTCCTCATTTGTGTAATAAGCAGTGTGTAACAAATTTGATTATTCCTTACTCCATCTAATGATTTCTCTAGGCTTCTTAGACATCGTTTTCATTTGGTACTTCATGACCTACTCTTTCTTGATTTCTTTGCTGTTTTCTCAACATTTCCTAATAATTACAAATATTTGCACTTCCCTTAGGCTCAGTAATTAGATTTCTCCTCTTCTCCACCTACTCTTCTTCTCTAAATGAAGCTCGTCCAGTCCCATTAATTTAACTACCATCTATACACAGATAGCCTCTGCCCAAACCTTTCTTGTGAACTCCGGAATCATATATCTGACAGCCTATCTGATATGTCCACTGGGTTGTCAAACAAGCAACTCAAACTTTCCATGCACAAAATGAAAACTTACCACGCACTATGACTTTCCTTCCCATAGTTTTCCCTGTCTCAGTAAACGACTCTGTTTCTCCAGCTGTCTAGATCAAAAATTATGGGGCCACCCCTGATCCTTCTTTTTCTCTCAAATGCTCATTTAATCCATTGGCCAAACCTAAACATTTAAAGCTATCCAGAATTTAATCACTTCTCATAGCCTGTACCTATTGTGTTATGACAGTTTACATATGGCCACAGCTTCTTTGAGAGTCCTCCTATCAAGAGATAAAGTTTAGAGACTTCTCTGACTGCCCAGTAGCTAAGACTCTGCAATTCCAATGCAAGGGTCCAGGTTCGATTTCTGATTGGGGATCTAGATCCCATATGTTGCAACTGAGACTTGGTGTCACCAAATAATTTTCAAAAAAAAGAGAGATAAGTTGAAATCCCCAACCCTGGAATTTGGGTGCACTTTGTGACTGCTTTAACAAATACAACGTGACTGAAGCGCTGGTGTGGCACTTTCTAGATCTAGACACTGGTAACTATCACTTTTGCCCTCTTGAGATACCTGCTACTGGAGTTCTAAACTACTATGTAGGTAGACTGAATACTGCACTCTGGGTAGGTATAGGAAGCTGTCTTGGATCAACAAAAAAGATACCAGCTGAATATCTCCAAATTACCCTTGTTAGCGCCTCATGAAGCAGAACTGCCCAGCAGAGAACCCTGCCTATATCCATGGCCCACAAAAACGTGATGTATAATAAGATGCTTGATGTACAAGCCACTAAATCAGGGGTAATTTGTTTCAAAGTTGTAAATACTCAGAACACTCATCCTCTCCCAAGCTACCATCACCCTTCTCTGGAATTAATTTAAGCTCTTCTAACAGATCTCTGCTTTCCCTGATTCCCAGCTTGACCTTGCCATCCTTCTCTCCACAGAGCAGTCACAGTAATCTTTTAAACAATACATCATTCTTTTCCTCAATGCTCTCCAATGCACTGCTGTTTTACAGTGGTTAATTCCTATCTCATGAAGACTAACAGCCAGCTCCTTCCAGTGGCTCTGACAGCCCTACCTGATCTGAACCTCCTCTACTGCTCTGATTTTACGTTTCACCATTATTCCTGGTACCCACTCCCTCAGCCATACTGGCTTCACTGAATTCTCTACAACATACCAAGCACACTCCCCTGGCACTTTCTACTGCACTTGCATTTACCATTCCTCTGCCAAAACAGATTCCCTTCTTGGCACCCCCTAAGCTCACCCTTTCACTTTCAGCAATTCTACGCAGTTCATCCCCTTTACTTCCATCAATTCTCTGCTTAAACAGCATCTTCTAAGAGAAGACGTCAATGACCATGATATATAAAAAAAATCCCACTACTGCATATTCTGTCATCTATTACTGTTTTATTCTTTTTTATAAACCACATAACACAGTCTTCTACATTACCTATTCACTTGTTTATCTTCTGTCTCAACACTTTTTGTATAATTTTATTGCATTCTTAAAAGCAATATGTACTTAAAAAGCTATATATTTCAAAATCATTTGTTTTTAAGTTTACAAAAATGCCATCATGTTTATAATCTTTGGGAATTCATTTTTCATTTAATATTTAGTAATTTATTACTAACATTTATCCATGTTGCTGCATATTGCTATGTGTGTGTGTATATATATATGTGTGTGTGTATTCATTTTGCCTGTGGTATTGTTTTGTGAATATACAACAAATTACTCATCTACTCTTGTCTTGATTTACATTTAGATGGTTTTCAGATTTTCTACTATGAATATTATTGTATGTGTCTTTCACTGCCTATGTTTAAGAGTTCTCCTTGGTAAAATACCTAACAGTACAATTCCAAGGGTAATTTTTGATTACACTTTGTATGAGTCCATGTTTCTACTGAAAACCATCTGTACTTCCTTAGTCCCTACATATATATTTGGCCCAAATTATTTTCCTATGCAGGACTTCTGATGGTTGTCTTTTCACCACCTATGCTCCATTTTTACACCAACAGAACCCTAATTTTCCTTTGGTAAGGTCATTTCTTTCCCATTTTTGGAAGTTCAGGTGGCTGGGTCACAATGCCAGCTCTAGAAATGAAACTGATAGGGAAGAACCATTCAATACATCCCATCCTCTTGATCTACAGTGATCAATTCAAGAAGAGCAGATATAGCATTTAGAGATGTTTGCTGGAGATTCCGGGGAAAAGTATTTTAATTTTCTTTTATAGAACTTCCCAAAGAGAAGTTTTCATCTTGATAAAGATTGAAAGCTTGTAAACTTGGGACTGGAGCAAATCCTGGGGATATTTAGTCAAGAAACAATAACAGAGAAACCTATCTTGGTCACATCTTCACATCTTCTTTGTCACATCGAGTGGCTCATACGCCAAACTGAATTCTATTTCTGGAATTTTAAGCCATCATGATATGATGATCCCTACCATTTATTTATTTACTTAATCAGTTTTTGTTACCTGTCTCATAAGAGTAATAATATATCCTTAACTTCATCTCCAATTGTACCTTTACATGAATACTCTACTCAGCTGTGTCAACCAGGTTCCTTATTTTCAAACACTCTCCTGACATGTATTATTTCCTACCTTCTTTCTACCAAATTCTCACCCACGTTTTCAAGCCCAGTTTGTTCCCTTTTCTTTTATGAACCCTTTCCGGACCATGCTGGGGCATCATATGACATCATAGTATTTTCCTGCTGCGCTTTTGGGGGGATAGTGTTCTGTTCTTGTCATCTCTTTTAGAGTCTTATGTTCCAATGGACATTTTCTGCTGTGCTGTAGTATGCATATCCTCTTGTCCCACTAAGTTCATGGACCATGAGTTTTATTTAATTATCACTCCCAAGACAATAAATCCTTATTGAATGAACACATTAGGCAAAGCAGGTCCATGCTTTCTCCATTATCTGGTAGCCAAATTTTCATTCTAGTATCTCAGCTCCCAAAATGTAAGATTCTGTGTAACCCAATTATTATTATGACTAAGACATTGAACTTGTCTTAACATTTGCATAGCATCGGTCTCTTTTCAGCATATTACTCTTAGTGCTCTGAAAATCTGTGCACCACTCTTGTGAGTTTTTACAAGTATTAGGTTTGCAAATTTATAAGAGAGAACATTTTTTAAAAAAGCACCTTAATGCTTATGAAATTTAAACAAATGATTGAAAATAATGTTTTATGAGTATAAAACAGGACAATTTAACACATTTAAATGATTTATAAACATTTAAAAGCAGAAAGGAAACAAATGACCACTAAAAGCAGGATAGTGATGACAGAAATAAATAGAAGGAGGCTGCTAAAATAAGAGAGAAATGAATGAATTCCATAT
This sequence comes from Muntiacus reevesi, assembly GCF_963930625.1. Lineage (NCBI taxonomy): Eukaryota > Metazoa > Chordata > Mammalia > Artiodactyla > Cervidae > Muntiacus > Muntiacus reevesi. The sequence continues at coordinate 211,391,630 of NC_089249.1, forward strand.
GACCCAGAGAGAGAAATAAACATTCATAGATGGAGGCATCAGAAAGGGGACCTAATATCAGAGATCTGAGAAGTGGTTGGTGACCATATCGTCACATTTGTCAAGAACCAGTGATGAGAGCATTCCAAAAGCTTTCACAATTTTCCTAAAATTAGCTAAATTCATTGCAGGTAACTTCTATGTAGATGGTTCTGAGAAGTTAACCTAGAAGACCAGACAGTTAATGTATAAATCTTGTGTGCCAAAAAAAGCATGCAATCCCTTAAAAAAAAATGTATGTAGTGTTTGTAGTCTATTATAACAAAAGAGTGTGTATTTCTCACTTTCACAGTGCACTGTTCAATCCAAAAGTAAAAAGTGCTATAGCCTATATGTGCTATGTTATACAACACAGACAATAAATCAACAAATATATATATATTGAACAACATTTTCTATTTAAACTTGTCCCTTCATTAGGTGGCAAAGAAAGTGGGGAGACTGAGGGGCAGGAGTTGATTGTTTACACTTCTTTTATATATATATATATAGAACATTAGAAGTCATTTTTCCCTTGAATGACTTTATTTTGGTTTCTTTCAAGAATGATCTTTCCCATAAATATCTCATTTCCTTAACCATAACCAATGACAAAGTGCATCTGTGATGACTGCTCTTTGGAACAGTAATTCCCTACTAAAAGCACAACTTTATCACATAGGGAGGCTTTAACAGTACTGATCGTTTGGGCTCCATCTCAGCCCTATTGATCTAGACTCTCCCTGGGCAGTTCTTGGAGACACATATGTTTTGAGAGCCAGCTTATTAGGCCCATGTATTTGCATTGCAGTCTATGTTCTTGCTGCACAGTGTCTGATTCCATCTGCTTCTGGTTTCCTGGATTCCCGAGGTCTCCTGAAAGATGACTGAAATGCAGAGAAGCAATTACCTCAAAGCACAAAGCTTGTAATCACTTGTCCCACTGGTGCTGGCGATGCATTAACAACCACAGAAACAATGGAGAGTCCTCGTGTATTCATTTAAAGTAGAGTTTGTGTCACACTGTATTAGAAATATACCTTGCAACTATATGAAGCTACGGCTATCACACATCTTGCAGTCTCATCCAACAGACACGCAGAAGCTGAGTAGAAATGGGTGGAAAGAAGAATGAGCCTGAACAAGATAGGTCCTGGTCTAAAGGGTCAGATCATTTCTCACACAGGGCTTTCTCCTAGAATTTAGTGAGCTGTCCTACTGATAACATCACAGCAGGCTCTGTGAACCCTGTGCCAGGCAAATGTGGTGGGAAAATCACAGTGGCGGGAAGGTCAACTGAAACACCATAGTAAGTTTCAGTCCCTCAGGTAAAAGGCTCTAGGAGAGCTACACATGTCAAGGGCTAGACAGTTTTTGCTAATAAAATACCATAAACCCCTTGACTTAACAAACAAACAAACAAAATACACATCTATTTCTGACAGCTCTTGAGGCTGAGAGGTCCAAGATCAAGGTACCAGTAGGTCTGATGTCTTATGAGACCTTCCCTCCTGATTTGCAGATGGCCAGCTACCTTCTTACTACATTCTCACGGAAGAAAAGAAGTCCTCTGGTCCCTGCTTCTGACGGCACTAATCTCATCATGAGAACCACTCACATGACCTCACCTAAACCTGCCTTTCTAAGGCCCCACCTCCTAATACCCTAGCATTGGAGGTTAGGGCTTTAGCATAAGAACCAGGGATAGTACACAAATGTTTAGCCATTAATAGGGCCCCAGGCAAGTAGATCATACTTTGGATGAAATGAATAAGCCCACTAAGCCAGCAACACAGACTGAGCATATGTTTTTAAGTTAAGAGCCAATGCTGCCAGTGTGTAGCCACGAGAGAGCCATTACAAGCTTACAAAGCAGGCATGAAATCTCCAACTTAGGACAACAGATGTCTTCCTCTACATCAATTTACAAGATATGGTGAGCATGAAAGCATAACACTCGCTGATCTGATAAGCTTGAAAGACCGAACACAAACTACTGAAGAGCTGTTTACTTAGAAATTATGCAGGAGTTAAGCATGCCTGAGGAACAACAACAACAACAAAATAGAAAGAATTTTGTGAACTATATAAGATAATCACATTTTTACCAATTTAAGAGTAATATATCAAAGCACGATAGTGACTAAGTTAGGGTATGAACTCTTTACTGATTGAATTCACAGATAATTGCTTCTAGAAGTATGTATGGAAAGTAATCCAACAAACTGTTAAAAGCATTGCTTCCCAGGAGAAAGAATGAGAGAAAAGAGATAGAGACAGAAGAGGAGTCTTACGATAAAGTGAATGCCCTTTTAAAACTCATGCTTTATAGAATTTATATCTATAAACTACTTAGAAATTAACCAGTTTCAAAGCAAGAGATGAGTGCTTGAATTTCTCACTTTGTTTTTTACAGATGGATATAACTATATTCTGAAATCAGTGATCAAAAATACTTCCATCAGTCAATAGCATATCTCAGCAAAAGATATTGTTCTAAATAGTCATGAGGGTCAAGAAATTCCAAACTGTTGGGGAAAATAAACACCAGAAGAAAACCAAAACTCAAAAGGCTACGAAAGTTCATGTCAGTCAAACTATTGTTCTGATAACTTCCACTGGAATGGGATAAAAAGTCACACACCCCAGTCAACCATGCCACGTATTTAACATATACGCCACAATCCATGTGTGAATAGGCTAAAACAGTCCTGTCAAGATTGAGGGGGGAAAACTATTCAGAATAAATTGAAATGTCACAATACTCTGAAAGAAATCAATATGTGGTGTAATTGTACAGTTAATTGTACTTATAATAAGCCCGGTATTGGAAGAAAAAAAAGAACTATCATGATATTTTAGAGGTACTGGGTTTTAAGAAGCTATTAAGGTGTGTAATGCACTTTAGAATTAACAATCCTTTTTCACAGGAAACACTCTTCCTTTCTCCATCCCACAAATCCTTAACTAGAGTATTATTTTATTTTTACTGTATGTGTAAGTCTAGATTAGATTAGATTAGACTTGTTAGCAGTCTCGCTCATAGGAAGTAGTAGAGAAATGAATCAGAGTTCTGCTTTATTTCAAACACCTATGATATTACCAGATCACATTTTGATGAACTGGAAATCTAATCAAACAGAGCAGAACAAGTTCTTATTGAAACTACTAGTTTTGAAATGATTCTCCACATTTAGCCCAAGTTAATCATATTAGTCTAAATGGGCTAGTTTCAACATAAGAAACATATAAAGAGTATAGAACCTCAAAATGTCATTTCATCTCAATGACACGTATAATTACACCAGTTTACTACTTTATTTTTCAAGGTTATACCTGGTGTTAATATATTTTTAAATGCTTTTTTTTCCCTCCAGTCAACATCTGTTATACCACACATAAATTGAAAAGCTCAAGCTCAGCAAGGCTTTTAGCACAAGAATAAACATAAGCATATAAATGTGTCATAAATACACTAGCTTGCCCCCAAACTACTACAGTGCTATCCACCACTACATCCATCTGGACCTAACTTTCAATTATGGGCAACTAACACAAGTCTCCAACCAGTCCATCCTGAAGAAAATGAGTCTTGAATATTCATTGGAAGGACTGATGCTGAAGCTGAAACTTCAGTACTTTGGCCATCTGATGCAAAGAACTGACTCATTTGAAAAGAACCTGATGCTGGGAATGATTGAAGATGGGAGGAGAAGGGGACGACAGAGGATGAGATACTTGGACGGCATCACTGACTTGATGAATATGAGTTTGAGTAAACTCTGGGAGTTGGTGATAGACAGGGAAGCCTGGCATGCTGCAGTCCATGGGGTTGCAAAGAGTTGGACATGACTGAGTGACTGAACTGAACTGAACACAAGTCACTAAAGCTTTTTATGTTAATTTATACTTAGGGTATAAAGAGTGCTGTTAATCAAAAACAAACAAACAAATAACCAAATTAAGCCTACATATTTTTGTTGATATTGTAACTGAAGTTATTTTATTAATATTGAGCAAGAAGTCAAGTTCCTTATAAAAATTATGTAAGAAAAATTGGAATATATTGATAGTATCATTTGACAAAGGAATTTAGATATGGGTTTCAAAAAATGATTACTCCATTATCTCCCAGAAGAATATGAGCTAATCTTTACTTAAAATGATAGATATGCAAAATCATATTCAAATTTACATATGGAACTAACTAACAGTAGAGTCTAGTGACAAGATATCAATTTGGTTTCCATATTTCCTACATTAAAAACACAGAAGTAGGCATGTCCTTGGTGGTGCAGTGGTTAAGAATCCACCTGCCGATGCAGGGGACACAGGTTTGATCCCTGGGCCTGGAAGACTCCATATGCTAAGGCCCTGCACCACAACTTCTGAAGCTCGCACTCTAGAGTCTGTGCTCCACAACAAGAAAAGCCACTGCAAGGAGAAGCTCATGCACTGCAACTGACTAGCCCCTGCTAGTCAGTCATTGCTTCTAGAGAAAAGTCTACCTGCAGTGACAAAGAAACAGCTCAGTAAAAAAAAAGTAGGTTTATCCTTTATCTAATCCTGCCAAATGTTTTTGTCCTTCCACAATTACATACTGTCTATAGAAACAAAGAATTCACTTCCAAGTCATTATACCAATTTACTTCTTAATGGGCTTTTAATCCTTAGGTGGAGAAGATCTCAGTGTCTTTATGTTGCTTTGTAGAACAATGGATTTTTATCTTATCATAGTTGCAGCTCTACTGAGGTAGAATAAATACATAAAATTGGAATGCTTTTACAGTGCACATGTGATGATTTGATAAATGTATATACTATAAAAAGATTCCAACAATCGAGTTAGTTCGCACAGAAAATGGATTATTTTAAACAACAGTTCTTTAGAATTCTGGTTTTTAAATTACAAAAAAAAAAAAAAAAAACCACATGGAAATACTTAAATAACCTTAGAATTTTAAAAATGCTACCTGAATATGGTAAAATTCCTCATTTCTAATGAAAAGTTCCTGTATTTTATGATAGAAATTCTAAAACTCTAACCAAAAACAATATACTGCCACTACTGAATCTTAAATGGCCTTTAATATTAATAGGTTTCAAGTAGAATGAGTTCTAAAATGATTCTTCAGAAATACCATGTACAAGAATTCTAACTTTGAAAAACATGTTATTTCCATGGAATGGTAAATAATTTCTAATTTTCAATAACTTAGTTATCAGATATAGTTTGTATTTTTCTAAGTATTTTATGAATTTAAATGTAATTATATATCACAATCCCTATTTAAGAATGAAAAAGAAACCACAGAAATTATAATTATATATATCCAAACTCCTTATTTGCATGAGAAAATGCATATCTAGAACTGCCAGAGATTTTCCCAAAGTACTGGTCTTGGCGTTGATTTTTTCCAGATCTGACTTTTGGATCAAAAGCACAGGCAATAAAATAAAAAATAAATTTGTCTATATCAGACTAAAAAAATTCTCATAGCAAAGAAAATAATCAGTACAATGTAGAGGCAATACAGAACATGAGAAAACATTTGCAAACCATATTTCTGACAAGGGATTAATATCAAAAATATAAAAGGAACTCATACAACTCAACAGCAAGAAAAAAAGTAACTAGATAACTTGATTTTAAAAATGGGTGAAGAAATCTCCACACTGTTCTCCATAGCAGCTGTACTAGTTTGCATCCCACCAACAGTGTAAACCAGATCTGAAAGAGACACGTGCACCCCAATGTTCATTGCGGCACTGTTTATAATAGCCAGGACATGGAAGCAACCTAGATGCCCATCAGCAGATGAATGGATAAGGAAGCTGTGGTACATATACACCATGGAATATTACTCAGCCATTAAAAAGAATTCATTTGAATCAGTTCTAATGAGATGGATGAAACTGGAGCCCATTATACAGAGTGAAGTAAGCCAGAAAGATAAAGACCAATACAGTATACTAACGCATATATATGGAATTTAGAAAGATGGTAACAATAACCCTATATGCAAAACAGAAAAAGAGACACAGAGGTACAGAACAGACTTTTGGACTCTGTGGGAGAAGGAGAGGGTGGGATGTTCTGAGAGAACAGCATTGAAACATGTATATTATCTAGGGTGAAACAGATCACCAGCCCAGGTTGGATGCATGAGACAAGTGCTCGGGGCTGGTGCACTGGGAAGACCCAGAGGAATCGGGTAGAGAGGGAGGCGGGAGGGGGAATCGGGATGGGGAGTACATGTAAATCCATGGCGGATTCATGTCAATGTATGACAAAAACCATTACAATATTGTAAAGTAATTAGCCTCCAACTGATAAAAATAAATGGAAAAATAAATAAATAAATAAAAATGGGCGAAGGACCTAGATAGACATCTCCAAAGAAGTCACGTGAATAGCCAAAAAGTATATAGAAAGACGTTCAACATCACTAATAGTCAGGAAAAAGAAAGTCAAAACAACAATAACAAATCACTTCACACATGTTAGGATGTGTGTGTATGTGCTCAGTTGTGCTCAACTCTTTGCGACCCCATGAATTGTAGCCCACCAGGCTCCTCTGCCCTGGGATTTCGGGTGAGAATACTAGAGTGGGTTGCCATTTCCTTCTCCAGGTGATCTTCCCAACCCAGGGATTGAACCCACATCTCCTATATCTCCTGCACTGCAAGAGGATTCTTTACCCACTGAGTCACTGGGGACATCCCAATGGTTATTATTGAAAAGTAAAAAAATAACAAGTGTTGATGATGATGTGGACAAAAGGGTATCTTTGTACACACTGGTAAGAATGTAAGTTGGTACAGCCATTATGGAAAACAATTTAGAGGTCCCTTAAAAAAATTAAAAGTAGAACTATTTGATCCATCACCTTCTTGGTTATATATCTAAAGGTAATAAAATCACTCTCTTGAAGAGACATTTGTACACCCATGTTAATCACAGCATTATTTATAGTAGCCCAGATATGGAATGTTCAGTGACCACTAACAAATGATAAAGAAATATATATGTATATATATATGTATGTATATTATTTAGCCTAAAAAATAAGGAAATTATCTTTTGTCACTTACAATAACATGGGTAAACCTGGAGGACAACACCCTAAGTGAAGTAAATCAGACATAGACAAACACTGCATGATCTTACATATATGTAAAATGAAGCTAAAATACAGCCAAATTATAGTAAGGGAGAGCAGAATGGTTAACAAGCATCAGTGGTTGAGCGAAAGGGAAGATGTTGATCAGAGGGTAGCAAATTCCAGTTAGATTAATAAAATAAATAAGTTCTGAAGACCTAAAGTACAGCATAGTTCACAATAATGCACTGTGTCCTTGAAATCTGCTAAGAGAGTACATCTCAAGTGCTCTCACTATACACAGAAAGGAGTAACTATGTGAGGTGATGGACTTGTTTTAGCTTAATTGCAGTAAACATTTCATAATATATACATATATCAAAACATCACATTCTCTACCTTAAATGTATATTACTTTTATTTGTCAATAATAATTTCATAAAGCTAGTGGGTAAAAAAGCTAAGAAATAACAGGGTCAATTACTTGAACTCAAATTTCCTAAAGTTCATATCTCTTTTTATCATATCAATATATGTTCAACTGATTGCATTAGCAATTACAATCTGAAGCAATTTATAAAAAAAGAGTGCAGATACAAACAGCATGTAAGCAGAATAAAAATATAAAGAGGAAACAGAAAGTATTTATTTATTATATAAAGAAAACTAATTATATATCTAGACCCAGAACTACAAGAGACTCCAGAGCTGTTTACTGAAGTTTCTTTTTGGTCACCAGAACATAGGCTTTTCAGTATGCTATGGGAGGAGAGAAAAAATGTGAGTTAAAACATAGGTCTATTTTATACCACTTAAACTGCTAATTTTCTATTTCATCACATTCTGAGGCTTACAACGATCTTGTTGGGAGCTTGGAGATTACATTCAGAGAATATGACATGGCTGATGTAGAATTACTGACAGAGGAAAATAAGAATTCACCATTTATAAAAATAATTTTTTTTCTAAATGGGGAAACAACTATGAAAATGGTCAGAATAATATTTTGTAGACTAATAAAAGGAATCCAGATAGGAAAAGAAGAAGTGAAACTCTCGCTGTTTGCAGATGACATGATCCTCTACATAGAAAACCCTAAAGTCTCTTCCAGAAAATTACTAGAGCTAATCAATGAATATAATAAAGTTGCAGGATATAAAATTAACACACAGAAATCCCTTGCATTCCTATACACTAACAATGAGAAAACAGAAAGAAAAATTAAGGAAACAATACCATTCACCATTGCAACAAAAAGAATAAAAAAATTAGGAGTATATCTACTAAAGAAACAAAAGACCTATATATAGAAAACTATAAAACACTGATTAAAGAAATCAAAGAGGACACAAACAGATGGAGAAATATACCGTGTTCATGGATTGGAAGAATCAATGTTGTGAAAATGACTATACTACCCAAAGCAATCTATAGATTCAATGCAATCCCTATCAAGCTACCAACGGTATTCTTCACAGAACTAGAAAAAATAATTTCACAATTTGTATGGAAATACAAAAAACCTCGAATAGTCAAAGCAATCTTGAGAAAGAAGAATGAAACTGGAGGGATCAACCTGCCTGACTTCAGGCTCTACTACAAAGCCACAGTCATCAAGACAGTATGGTACTGACACAAAGACAAAAATATAGATCAATGGAACAAAATAGAAAGCCCAGAGACAAATCCACGTACCTATGGACACCTTATCTTTGACAAAGGAGGCAAGGATATACAATGGAAAAAAGAACCTCTTTAATAAGTGGTGCTGGGAAAACTGGTCAACCACTTGTAAAAGAATGAAACTAGAACACTTTCTAACACCATACACAAAAATAAACTCAAAATGGATTAAAGATCTAAATGTAAGACCAGAAACTATAAGACTCCTAGAGGAGAACATAGGCAAAACACTCTCCGACATAAATCACAGCAGGATCCTCTATGACCCACCTCCCAGAATATTGGAAATAAAAGCAAAAATAAAAAAATAGGACCTAATGAAACTTAAAAGCTTTTGCACAAGAAAGGAAACTATAAGCAAGGTGAAAAGACAGCCTTCAGAATGGGAGAAGACAATAGCAAACAAAGCAACTGACAAAGCATTAATCTAAAAAATATACAAGTAACTCCTGCAGCTCAATTCCAGAAAAATAAATGACCCAATAAAAAAATGGGCCAAAGAACTAAACAGACATTTCTCCATAGGAGACATACAGATGGCTGACAAACACATGAAAAGATGCTCAACATCACTCATTATCAGAGAAATGCAAATCAAAACCTCAAGGAGGTACCATTACACGCAAATCAGGATGGCTGCTATCCAAAAGTCTACAAGTAATAAATGCTGGAGAGAGTGTGGAGAAAAGGGAACCCTCTTACACGGTTGGTGGGAATGAAACTAGTACAGCCACTATGGAGAACAGTGTGGAGATTCCTTAAAAAACTGGAAATAGAACAGCCATATGACCCAGCAATTCCACTCCTGGGCATACACACCGAGGAAACCAGATCTGAAAGAGATACGTGCACCCCAATGTTCATCACAGCACTGTTTATAATAGCAGGACATGGAAACAACCTAGATGCCCATCAGCAGACGAATGGATAAGGAAGCTGCGGTACATTTACACAATGGAATATTACTCAGCCATTAAAAAGAATTCATTTGAGTCATTTCTAATGAGATGGATGAAACTGGAGCCCATTATACAGAGTGAAGTAAGCCAGAAAGATAAACACCAATACAGTATAGTAACACATATATATGGAATTTAGAAAGATGGTAATGATAACACTATATGCAAAACAGAAAAAGAGACACAGATGTACAGAACAGACTTTTGGACTCTGTGGGAGAAGGCAAGGGTGGGATATTCTGAGAGAACAGCATTGAAACATGTATAGTATCAAAGGTGAAACAGATCACCAGCCTAGGTTGGATGCATGAGACAAGTGCTCGGGGTTGGTGCACTGGGAAGACGCAGAGGGATGGGGTGGGGATGGAGGTGGGAGGGGGGATTGAGATGGGGAATACATGTAAATCCATGGCTGATTCATGTCAATATATGGCAAAAACCACTACAATATTGTAAAGTAATTAGCCTCCAACCAATAAAAATAAATGGAAAAAAAAAAAAAAGAAATGAGATAAAGATAAAAATATAAATAAATAAATAAACTAAAATCATGTTGTACCATATAGGGAAAAAATAATGACAGAGGAAACTCAAATCAATAAAATCTTACAAGTTTACACAACAGATTAAAATCTGGGGGAAAAGTAAGTTCAGTTCAGTTCAGTTTAGTCGCTCAGTCGTGTCTGACTCTTTGTGACCCCGTGAATCGCAGCATGCCAGGCCTCCCTGTCTATCACAAACTCCCAGACTTTACTCAAACTCATGCCCATCGAGTCAGTGATGCCATTCAGCCATCTCATCCTCTGTCGTCCCCTTCTCCTCCTGCCCCCAATTCCTCCCAGCATCAGGGTCCTTTCCAATGAGTTGACTCTTCACATGAGATAGCCAAAGTATTGGAGTTTCAGCTTCAGCATCAGTCCTTCCAATGAAAGCCAGGACTGATGTCCTTTAGGATGGACTGGTTGGATCTCCTTGCACTCCAAGGGACTCTCAAGAGTCTTCTCTAGCACCATAGTTCAAAAGCATCAATTCTTCAGTGCTCAGCTTTCTTCACAGTCCAACTCTCACATCCATACATGACCACTGGAAAAACCATAGCCTTGACTAGACGGTCCTTTGTTGGCAAAGTAATGTCTCGGCTTTTTAATATGGTATCTAGGTTGGTCATAATTTTCCTTCCAAGGAGTAAGTGTCTTTTAATTTTATAAATAGGCCCTGTTATGAATATTTTCAAGCTGAAGGGCTATGTCCCTCCAAAATTTGTATGTTGATGCCTTAACTTTCTAGCATGATGGTATCTAGAGGTGAAGCCTTTGAGAAAAAGTTAGGCTTAGATGATATGATGAGGGTAGGTGCTCCAGGATGGGATTAGAGTCCTTATATGAAAAGAAAGAGAGACATACCTCTCTATCTTCTCCATGTGAAGGCACAGCAAGCCAAGAAGAAAGTCCTCACAAAGAACAAAATTTGCCAACTCCTTGATCCTAGATTTCCCAGACTCCAGAACTATGAAAACTAATTTCCCGTAGCTTTAATATATCCAGTCCGTGGTATTCTCTTAATGGCAACTGGTACTGACTAACACAGGTAAAACACAGTGTTTCCCCAAACTGACTTACTTGTAGCTGTGGACAACTCTTTTCAAGCAACTCTTATATGGTGTCTCTGAGATAAAAGGGCTTGTCAGCATATGGAAAATCTGGAGCAGAGATATTAAATATTATTTGGAATGAGGGGGCCAATGCTGCTTTACCATGAATGAAGATATCATACTGTGAGTGCTGAGTTTCCTAAAAGTGAAAGATTGAATGAATAAATGCTACATATTTATGAAGATTCCAAACTTCCCCCAAAAAAGCATAATGACTTAGCAAGAATTGGGCTTCATCCTCTCTACTGACACAGTCCTCCCTATATCGAGTGTCACCAACTTGAGTTTCTGTGAAGTAAGAAAAGACATTCTGGAACTGCTTCTGCTATTTTTGGTTAACTTTTTTGTGTTAATATTGTAATCTTCACTAAATTCATGAGACAATTATGTTACATACTTCTATTATGTTCCTTCCTTCTCAGTTCAGTTCAGTAGCTCAGTCTTGTCCAACTCTTTGCGACCCCATGTACTGCAGCACGCCAGGCTTCCCTGTCCATCACCAACTCCCGGAGCTTACTCAGACCCATGTCCATCAAGTCAGTGATGCCATCCAACCATCTCATCTTCTATCATCCCCTTCTCCTCCTGCCTTCAATCTTTCCCAGCATTAGGGTCTTTTTCACTGAGTCAGTTCTTCACATCAGGTGGCCAAAGAATTGGAGTTTCAGCTTCAACATCAGCCCTTCCAATGGATATTCAGGACTGATCTCCTTTAGGATGGACTGGTTTGATCTCCTTGCAGTCCAAGGGACTCTCAAGAGTCTTCTCCAACACCACAGCTCAAAAGCATCCTTCCTTCTAATCCCAACCTAACACAGTCTTTCAAATTATAGAGTTTCAAGTTACAGAGTTAGTTACAGAGTTACAGAGTTTCAAGTTTCAAGTTACAGAGCAACAGTAAAGTGGCTCTGGATGAGGCGATATGGGAAGAGGGAAATCTAGGCTGTTGTGAGGCTTATGTGAAATAGTGTATGTGAAAACAACTAACAGATGAACTGTAGCATAGTCCTTATCAATGCTAGTTCTACTATTTATGCTCACCCAATCTTGTCCCCATTCAGGAAATAGAATTACCTCTCAGAATACAGCCAAGCTACAATCTGAATTGCATTATCATTTCCCCCTTTACACCTGAATTCCTATATTGCTATTCCATGGGATCATGTCTTCATTGAGCTAATTTTAATAAAGCCATCCAGTTCTGTAATACTCAGTTTGGTTTAAAAAACAAAACAAAACAAAAAAAAAACCCTGACCATCCTACTTGAATACAACTGAATTTAAAAAAAATTAATTGAATATTTGAAATCCACCTCTGTTAAATTTGGTAATAATTTCTCCCTACAGTACCAGCTAATCAAGATCTCGTGAATGCCAAATTTGGCTCAAACAAATGAAAGAATGAATAAACAAACACTGTACATTAAAACATATTCTCTTGAAAGAATGCACACACATTATTGACATGAAGCCTCCCAAAGTGGGAATCTGCAAAGAAAACCTACAAAATCATATCTGGCAATTGTGCCTACACACCTGGTCCCTTTCAAAAACAGCATTACAGAAACTTGATTTTAAAACCGTGATTTTAAACTTCAATATATTTTCTATCCTCTCTCAACTGTGTGTCATTTGCAAATTTAGTTAGTATTTCTTCTATGGATTCAACTAATCTAAGGAGAAGATATTGAAAGGGACAAAGCAAAACAAAGAATTTATTAGAATGTTGCCAGAGAAGCCCCTTCTGGTAAGACACAACAAGAAGAAAAGTAGAACGTTTACTGAATTACTACTGAGTGATTTGTTAGACACTACCATATTTCCTATACTTCTCCATTAAAGGGCAGACAAAATGAAAACCACATTCATAGAAAATTAACCAGTCTGATCACATGAACCATAGCCTTGTCTAACGCAATGAAACTATGAGCCATGCTGTGTAGGGCAACCCAAGACGGATGGGTCATGGTGGAGCATTCTGACAAAACATGGTCCACTGGAGAAGGGAATGGCAAACCACTTCAGTATTCTTGCCTTGAGAACACCATGAACAGTATGAAAAGGCAAAAAGATAGACACTGAAAGATGAACTCCGCAGGTCAGTAAGTGCCCAATATGCTACTGGAGATCAGTGGAGAAATAACTCCAGAAAGAATGAAGAGGTGGAGCCAAAGCAAAAACAACACCCAGTTGTGGATGTGACTGGTGATGGAAGTAAAGTCTGATGCTGTAAAGAGCAATATAGCATAGGAACCTGGAATGTTAGGTCCATGAAGCAAGGCAAATTGAAAGAGGTCAAAGAGGAGATAGCAAGAGTGAAAATTGAGATTTTAGGAATCAGGAAACTAAAATGGACTGGAATGGGTGAACTTAATTCAGATGACCATTATATCTACTACTGTGGGCAAGAATCCCTTAGAAGAAATGGAGTAGCCCTCATAGTCAATAAAAGAGTCCATAATGCAGTACTTGGATGCAATCTCAAAAAAAAACCAGAATGATCTCTATGCATTTCCATGGCACACCTTTCAATATCACGGCAATTCAAGTCCTTGCCCCAAACAGTAATGCTGAAGAAGCTGAAGATGAATGGTTCCATGAACACCTACAAGACCTTCTAGAACTAACACCCCCCCAAAAGATATCCTTTTCATTATAGGAGATTGGAATGCAAAAGTAGGAATTCAAGAGATACCTGGAGTAACAGGCAAATATGGCCTTGGACTACAAAATGTAACAGGTCAAAGGCTAACAGAGTTTTGCCAAGAGAATGTACTGTTCATAGCAGACACCCTCTTCCAATAACACAAGAGAAGACTCTACACATGGACATCACAAGATGGTCAATACTGAAATCAGATTAACTATATTCTTTGCAGCAAAAGATGGAGAAGCTCTACATAGTCAGCAAAAACAAGACCAGGAGCTGACTGTGGCTCAGATAATGAACTTTTTATTGCCAAATTCAGACTTAAATTGAAGAAAGTAGGGAAAACCACTAGACCATTCAGGTATGACCTAAATCAAAACCTTTACAATTATACTGTGGAAGTGACAAATAGATTCAAGGGATTAAATCTGATAGAGTACCTGAAGAACTATGGACAGAGGTTCATGACGTTGTACAGGAGGCAGGGATCAAGATCATCCCCAAGAAAGGAAATGCAAAAAGGCAAAATGGTTGTCTGAGGAGGCCTTATAAATAGCTGTGAAAAGAAGAGAAGTGAAAGACAAGGGAGAAAAGGAAACATATACCTATTTGAATGTAGATTTCCAAAGAATAGCAAGGAGATATAAGAAAGCCTTCCTCAGGGAGCAATGCAAAGAAATAGAGGATAACAATAGAATGGGAAAGACTAGAGATATCTTCAAGAAAATTAGAGAAACCAAGGGAACTTTTCATGCAAAGATGGGAACAATGAAGGACAGAAATGGTATGGACCTAACAGAAGCAGAAGATATTAAGAAGAGGAGGCAAGAAGACACAGAAGAACTGTAAAAAAAAAGACCTTCAGGACCCAGATAACCATGATGTTATGACCAGTCACCTAGAGCCAGATATTCTGAATGAAAGTCAAGTGGGCCTTAGGAAGCATCACTACAAACAAAGCTAGTGGAAGTGATGAAATTCCAGTTGAGCTATTTCAAATCCTAACAGACGATGCTGTGTAAGCCCTGCATTCAATATGCCAGCAAATTTGGAAAACTCAGTCATGGCCACAGGACTGGAAAAGGTCAGTTTTCATTCCAATCCCAAAGAAAGGCAATGCCAAAGAATGTTCAAAATTCTGCACAATTGCTCTCATCTCACATACTAGTAAAGTAATGCTCAACATTTTCCAAGCCAAGTTTCAACAGTAGGTGAACCGTGACCTTCCAGATGTTCAAGCTGGTTTTTGAAAAGGCAGAGGAACCAGAGATCAAATTGCCAACATCCGCTGGAACATGGAGAAAGCAAGAGAATCTCAGAAAAACATCTATTTCTGCTTCATTGACTATGCCAAAGCCTTTGAATTTGTGGACCACAATAAACTGGAAAATTCTAAAAGAGACGGGAATACCAGACCACCTGACCTGCCTCTTGAGAAACCTATATGCAGGTCAGGAAGCAATAGTTAGAACTGGACATGGAACAACAGACTGGTTCCAAATAGGAAAAGGAGTACATCAAGGTTGTATATTGTCACCCTGCTTATTTAACTTATATGCAGAGTACATCATGAGAAATGCTGGGTTGGATGAAGCACAAGCTGGAATCAAGATTACCGGGAGAAATATCAATAACCTCAGATATGCAGATGACACCACCCTATGGCAGACAGTGAAGAGGAACTAAAGAGTCTCTTGATGAAAGTGAAAGAGGAGAGTGAAAAAGTTGGCTTACACTCAACATTCAGAAAACTAAGATCATGGCATCCGGTCCCATCACTTCATGGCAAATAGATGGGGAAGCAATGGAAACAGACTTTTATCTTTTTTGGCTCCAAAATCATTGCAGATGGTGACTGTAGTCATGAAATTAAAAGATGCTTGTTCCTCGGAAGAAAAGTTATCACCAACCTAGACAGCATATTAAAAAGCAGAATTACTTTGCCAACAAAGGTCCATCTAGTCAAAGCTATGGTTTTTCCACTAGTTATATACGGATGTGAGAGTTGGACTATAAAGAAAACTGAGCACAGAAAAATCGATGCTTTTGTCCTATGGTGTTTGAAAATACTCTTGAGAGTCCCTTGGACTGCAAGGAAATCAAACCAGTCAATCCTAAAGGAAATCAGTCCTGAAAATTCTTTGGAAGGACTGATGCTGAAGCTGAAGTTCTAATTCTTTTTTTTTTTTTTTTTTTGAAGTTCTAATTCTTTGGCCACCTAATGCAAAGAGCTAACTCAGTGAAAAAGACCCTAATGCTGGGAAAGATTGAAGGCAGAAGACGGGGACGATAGAGGATGAGACGGTTGGATGCCATCACTGATCGGATGGACATGAGTTTGAGCAAGCTCTGGGAATTGTTGGTGGACAGGGAGGTTGGGTGCTGCAGTCCAATGGGTCACAACGAGTCAGACACAACTGAGCCACTGAACTGAACTGTACAGAACGTTATTGAATGCATTATGCAAGCATGATTCTTGATTGTGGTATAGAGAATTGAGAAAAATAAAACACACTAATCAGAAGCATCACAGGAATGAAGGGCAATATTATACCTGTAAATATTAGTAAATGGTTACTGATTGCCTAGAAAGACATTAAGAGCTTTCTAATTCTTGAAAACATTTACCAGTTGTTGTGGGTGTGGCATTAAAAATAAATTCTCTAAAGTAATGTGAACAAAGAAGATGGTGATGATTTCATCATTTTGCAGATACCTTATGAAGATAGTGCAGTGTGATAGTCATCTTAAAAATCAAAAGATCAAGTGATTTAAATAAAAAGCAGAAAAGATAAAGCATCTCCACAAGAAAACAAAAAAAAACTGCTGAAATGCAGGCCTGCATGAGTTATTATTCAAAATCATTCTCTCTTTGAAAACCTGTTAGGTCATAATTCGAAGCATCTTTTCTTCTTGATTTGGGGGAGGGTCTCTCCACAAAGCAAAGACATAATGAGACCCTTGCAAAATACCTTACTAAAATCAAGTTATTATACAGAGAAAGTAGTTTGCAATTTACTATTTAGTAGTACTATGGAAACATTAAATGACTGTCATGATTTTGTTCATAAGGAATATACACAGTGCTCTGGTCATCATGGGTGGAAATCTCTGGTGGCTCAGACAGTAAAGAATCTGCCTGCAATGCAGGAGACTGGGTTTGATTCCTGGGTCAGGACGTTCCTCTGGAGAAGGGAATGGCTATCCATGCTGGTATTCTTGCCTGGACAATTCCATGGACAGAGGAGCCTGGTAGGCTATAGCCCGTGGTGTTGTAGAGTCAGACACAACTGAGTGACTAATACTTTCACTTTCTGTTCATCACCATCTTTTTAATGTCCCGAAACCATGGTTTAGTAACGAGTCTATGTAGAATTTTGCAAGAATAATAACTTGTGTATGTACCTTGCATGATGTTCCATTTTTCACTAAGGTAAGAAAGGACTTCCCTGGTGGCTCAGCGGTAAAGAATCCGCCTGCCAATGTAGGAGACACAGGTTCAGTCCCTGGGTTGGGAAGATCCCCTGGAGAAGGAAATGGCAACCCATTCCAGTACTCTTGCCTGGGAAATCCCATGGACAGAGGAGCCTGGCAGACTACAGTCCATGGGGTCACAAAAGAGTTGGACATGATTTAGCAATTAAACAACAACAACAAAAGGGAAGAAAATGATTTACCACTTACAAAAACCTGTTAGCCTTCATTCTCCATGTTGTCTAAATGTTGTGGAAATGGAAGCAAAACTGAGCAGAAAAGTTTTGTACTATATTTTTATATAAATTACTTAGCCAAATTTGTCATGGATATACCAGTTAAAATCTCTGGACTACCTATAAAATGAGAGAAGTAGATGAGTTCAGAGTTATCTGGTCCATTCTCTGAAATGTGTGACCTCAGAGCACTGAAAATATTTAGTTAATATCATGAGGCTGGCTAGTTAAGAAGGCAAACTCAGTACTTCAGTCTCCTCATTTGAATTCTGATCTTCTTTTCACTATCAATATGCAGTGGATAACTCTAAAAATCAATAGGAAGTGAGTGCTAAAGAACTTCCTAAGGCATGACATACTATGGAAATAAAACTATAATCCTGATAATTTATTAAAGATTCTTCTGAAAAATTTCCATTACTGTAAGATACATTTTGCCTAAGCTTAGAAAGTTGCAGAACAAATTTGCACATGATTTATTTCCACAAGTATAGTCCAAGGTCAAGGAAAAAGGCTTTGTTTTATATATAAAATATAATAGCTTCTGAATGACAAGAATTTTCTAAAACTCTTTCCAACATAAAAAAGAAACTGGAACAGTTTTGTAGGACAAGATGGGAATAATTCACATGTGACCAGAAAATACATTTTGCACTCTCAAGTTTATTTTAAGTGATATAAATGACATGGATTTTGAATGGTAAAAAATATAAATATCGTGTTTTACTCTATGCCTCCTTTTTTCATTTAATTCAGTTATATTCCAGATGTCGATGTGATTGCCCCAAAGAACATATATACCTATCATTTGGTTATAATTCTTCTGTATTTTGTAGATCATTTTAATGTCATAATCAATGACTATCAATCAAAAGAATAAAGCAACTAGTTCCCACAGCAGTCACCTGAAGCAATATAATGAAGCAGAAAAGAAGCGTTTACCACTAGTTCCCACTGACAATATCTGCAGCCATAGTAATGAAAGGAACCACCAGAAGTTTCTGGGAGACACAAACTGAATTTCATATCAGCATGATTCACGTGCTCTTATCTAAACAGTATACCTATTAAATAGAAGGCCACTACTGTGAAGGCCATATGCCACTTTTAGTCTACAAATGTCACTGGGGATTGGGATCTGATGGGATGTCTGAGACTCATTTTTGTTCGTGGCTCCATCAGAAGAAAAGTTTTTCTCTGGTTCTACAAAAGGGGGATAAATCTATGAAATGTTCTGGACATCCTGCACTGAGCTCTTGGTGGACATTTTCATTCATCCAGCCTATCAAATGGTGTTGCAATTCAGTCACTAAGTCGAGTCCAACTCTTTGTGACCCCAACACTTGCTATATAAGGCACAATGCTAGCAGATGAGAACCTGTTCTACCAAGTCAGAGAATTCACTAGTGTCTTCCCTCTGGTGATTCAAGCAACCTTTCCAGTGTGGCAAGTGTTTCTCTCCATACTCCTGCACCAACACTGGATCCACATCCAACAGCAATTTCTGTTACATATTTATCATATCCTACCCTCACAAGATGGAGAATGGAATGGCAATCCACGCCAGTATCCTTGCCTGGAGAATCTCATGGACAGAGGGGCCTGGCAGGCTACGGTACATGGGGTCGCAAAGAATCAGACACGACTGAGTGAATAGCGCCACGCTACACCACCCTCACAGGAACGCACAGGTCTTACGTGTCACCAAAGGAAGCACTGGTTGTGGGTAGAAAACTCTTGGTTTACCACACAGTAACATTTGATATAGCTTCACTTTCAGTTCCACAGAAGAAGCTAACATGCAGTGTCATGCACTCATTATTGCTAAGAGAATAACTTGATGAAGGAGTACTTATTATCCACATTTAATAGAGGATGAATCTGAATCTAAAGTGAAGTTAAATAACTGGACAACAGTCACACAGCTGGTAAGCCTGAGAGCCAGCAATTTAACCCAAGTTCATCTGATTCAAAAAGTCAAATCTTAATGCAGCCTCCCTGAATAAACACAGTATTGAGGGCTAATGAAAAGCAATAAAGATTTGAGACAATCAGGGCATCTGCCAAGTTCTGTCTTTCCCTCCTTTAGGCTGTATTGTCTTTTAAAAAGTATGTTAATGATAAAAAAAAAAAAAAAAAGAAGTGAGGATAAGAACAGAAAAAGGGATAAAATGAAAGAAGCATCTATGTTCATCTATCATGCTGGGCACTTGCACAAGTATTAACCCAGTTAATCCTCTTAATAGTGTTTCTATTTTCACTGATGGAGAAATCACCCTCTGAATAGTAGCACCAGGATTTAAAACCAGGCCTGTTTGACTCAGAGATGATACACTTGCAAACACCTTTGTTTACTACATACATTGAGGTCCACTCACTCCTCCTATCAGTCCTAATCAACACAGGGGGTACTGGAACAGTTCTTGCTCTAGTGAGAATGGAAGAGAAGCAGAGCTGCTTTCTAAAACCTCTATATTTACTCCTTCAGTAACTCACCTAAACCCTTTAGCTACTCACCAAACCCAGAAACTTCCTATATTTTGTGCCTGTAAAATAATCCCATAATTCAACACTTTTTCTGTTCCTTTCCATTTTCAGTGCAAATAACTTTTTGTTCTACAGAACCTCTTAGAAAAATTGAGATACAAAATATTCAAACCTAATTACTACATCTGTAATTTCCCAACAAATTTTATAATGTCTTGAGTAAGCAGTGACAGAGGACTGTAGGTTTGAAGGTGCTTTTCCAGTGATGGGGACAGATAAGATAGCACAGAAAATGCCATGTAATATCTCACGCTCAGGAGAACGTTTTTATGAATGGCATTCTCTCTGTCCAGCACAGTCAGACCTCCTCATCATCACTTAGTCAATGTGCATTCATTCTTTATTTTCTTCTCCTAAGAAACTTTGCTCTAATTTTTGCCAAATCCCCATAGGTATCCTTTGCAGGACTGAAGAGTGTTGCAACTGGCTGTTTCTATGAGGTGTTACAGAGTTTTAGTCCCCCAGGGTAGAATATAAATTCCAGAAAATTGGGAACTCCTCTCTTTCAATTCAACATCATATCCTTAAGTGCCTAACAGCATTCCTATGTATAGTAGATGCTTCATAAGCATTTGCTGAAATAATTTATTTGCAGATGAACCAAAAGTTAGGGCAACACAAATCTTTAGTCATGGAACGCAATAAAGTTTACTGGTTTTGAAACTTAATTAATTGGACCAATGTTGCATCCTAGCCACTTTAGCCATGAATTTCCTTGGCCCCAAGTTCATTACTGATGAATGTCAGACTCACCAAGTGTGTATTCAAAATCTTTATACATATGGGATGCTACAGAAGTACAAAGACATATAGATTGTGATTACTCCTTTCAAAAAGTTTGCTGTCTAGCTGATTAACTAATAAGCTCAGAGATATTTGAGGAAGTGAAAAATGGCAGCAGTAACACAGGGATTTCAAGAAGACAGTTCACTGAAGGTGACAAAGCCAGAAAAGGTCTCAGGGTAGATTAGAGGTACAGGACCCAGTGATCAGCAAAACGTGTAGCGGATGAAGATTAAAAGAGTTGGTTTCAGACCACAGAACCAGAGAAAACACTAGCCATTATGAAGGAAGGAGAAGAAGCTTGCTTGACTCTTACAGAAAATGAAGAAGTAGTGGGGACATTAAGGAGGAAGATGAGATATTAAGAAGTGTCTTAAAACTCAGATTGTGATTTCATTCTATGGGGTAGACCACACAGAGTCACTTTCAATTTTTAATATTGGGGGGCATGTTGGAATTCATGTTCTAGGAGGACTATTCTAACAAATATATTTTTTAAAGAATAAAAGTGGAAAAAATACAAATTTAGGCAACCTGGAAATATGAGGAAAATAGGTCAATACACTCTTCTAGAATGGTAATTTAGCTTTATTATTTATTTGTTATTTCTTTTTAAGAAAGAAATGTGTATCGGTGTATACATAGATGTGTGTGTGTGTGTGTGTGTGTGTGTGTGTGAAGAGATAGAGAAAGAACCTAGTTTTTTTGGTCCTTTTTTTTTTTTTTTTTTTTTAACACCAACTCTCAACCATTTTAGCACTCAGATATCAGTGCATTTAAACTTGGTTCAGTATATCAGAAGCTAATTTGTGTAAGTTAACTGAAAGCAAAAGGCATGGCAATCATGCAGCTGTTTATGTCAGTCTATTGCTTAATTTCTTAGCACCTCTTGGCCAATGGCAAATCAGATGACATCCAGATATTAAAATCAATCCATGAAAAGATAACATGTGTCTGTTCAGTTCAGTTCAGTCACTCAGTAGTGTCTGACTCTTTGAGACCACATAGACTGGAGCACACCAGGCCTCCCTCTCCATCACCAACTCCTGAAGATTACCCAAAATCATGCCCATTGAGACAGTGATGCCATCCAACCATCTCAGCCTCTCTCATTTCCTTATCCTCCTGCCCTCAATCTTTCCCAGCACCAGGGTCTTTTCAAATGAGTCAGCTCTTCACATGAGATGTCCAAAGTATTGGAGTTTCAGCTTCAACATCAGTCCTTCCAATGAATGTTCAGGACTGACTGATTTCCTTTAAGATGGACTGGTTGGATCTCCTTGCTGTCCAAGGGACTCTAAGAGTCTTCTCCAACACCACAGTTCAAAAGCATCAATTCTTTGGCACTCAGCTCTCTTTATAGTCCAACTCTCACATCCATGCATGACTACTGGAAAAACCATAACTTTGACTAGATGGACCTTTCTCAGCAAAGTAATGCCTCTGCTTTTTAATATGCTGTCTAGGTTGGTCATAACTTTCCTTGCAAGGAGCAATAATCTTTTAATTTCATGGCTGCAGTCACCATCTGCAGTGATTTTGGAACCCCAAAAAATAAAGTCTGCCATTGCTTCCACTGTTTCCTCTTCTATTTGCCATGAAGTGATGGGACCGGATGCCATTATCTTAGTTTTCTGAAAGTTGATTTTAAGTCAACTTTTTCACTCTCCTCTTTCACTTTCATCAAGAAGCTCTTTAGTTCTTCTTCACTGTCTGCCATAAGGGTGTGTCATCTGCATATCTGAAGTTATTGATATTTCTCCCAGCAATCTTGATTCCAGCTTGTGCTTCCTTCAGTCCAGCGTTTCTCATGATGTACACTGCATAAGTTAAATAAGAAGGCTGACAATATACAGCCTTGACATACTCCTTTCCCAATTTGGCAGCAGTCTGTTGGTCCATGTCCAGTTCTAACTGTTACTTCTTGACTGTATGTTCTTATAGATAATGCCAAAAGATAATTAGTATTGTAAAAAAATGAAAATTGCATCATAATGAGGATGATCTACCTTCCCAAAGAGGCACATCTACAAATTCTTGTCAAGGTTTTAAAAAGAAAGATCACAGATAGGAGAGTCACCAGATCTTACATTTTTCTTCTCAGGACAGGCTCCCAGAGCCTCTGAGTTTAGAGGGAGGTTCTGTCACCCTGTTGAGGCAGACCATGATGGATGGATGGGATTTGGTGGAATATTCAGGACTTCCTTGGTGGCTCAGATGGTAAACTATCTGCCTACAATGCAAGAGACCTGGGGTTCAATGCTTGGGTGGGGAAGATCCCCTGGAGAAGGGAATGGCTACTCACTCCAGTATTCTCACCTGTAGAATTCCAAGGACAGAGGAGTCTGGTGGGCTATTTTATAGGATCACAAAGAGTTGAACAGGACTGAATGACTCTCACTTTCTCTTCTGTTTTCTGCCTCATCTGGCAACTAACATTATACCCCAAGAATTTCCATATTGTTTCCCTGTCTTTTCTGGGGGGAATGAGGTGTATTTTCTCAGGAATTAAGAAAGACTCAGTGATCTGGGAGTTTTTTGGCAGTCTTGGAAGACAATAATAGTTTTAAGCTCTTTAGAAACATCTAAGGCCCCTTCATTGAGATGATTGGATTTCAATGCTCACCCCCAAGACTCCCAAGAGTAGAGACGATAGACATCTCTGGTCAAATCCTTGGTCACCTCCCATGGTGTGCTTTTGATTCAGCAGATCAGGCAATGACAGTTGACCAATAATAGCAACTGTTGCTGCAAGTTGCAAACACCGATAAGTAGACAGGGCTTGTAGATAAAAGCCTGGGCTTGTGTACTGGAACAGGCTTCTGCCAGATCCTGCTGTGCCAAGCAATAATCTTTTCACTTCTGAATGGGGGTGGACCTGTTGATACACTGGGGGAAGCTCTGGCTATACAGGAGAGGGCAGGGAGGCAAGGTCAGATTAATAATTATCTTTCAAAGGGAAACATTTCAGTAATTTCACAATCCAACAGGTACATCTTTACCATTGTGTACTGACTGAATATTAGCCATCGCTATATGATTGAAAGTGAAGGTGTTAGTTGCATATTTATGTATGACTCTTTGTGACCCCATGGACTGTAGTCCACCAGGCTTTTCTGTCTGTGAGCAAGAATACTGGAGTGGGTTGCCATTCTCTTCTCCAGGGGATACTATCAACCCAGGGTTTCCTGATTTGCAGGCTGATTCTTTACAGTCTGAGCCACCAAACATCTCCATATTTTAGGGAGTATGATGACAAATATTGACAGCCTTGCAAATAAATTTTTTTTGGTACCAAATATAGATAATGTGTTAAGAACATGGGCTCTAGAACTGTTACAACATTATTAATTTCAGCTTTTGTACTCATAAAATGGAAATGATAACAATACTACTTGTAGTGCTCTGAGAGTAATATATGGAAAGCACTTGTATAGCAAACCTGGTACCAATCTACCGCAGTTGAAGAAATATCCTCATTGAACTACACTGTTGGGATCAACAGAAAACAGAATCTCGAGTGTATATTAAATTACCCAAAAGGAAATTGATAAGAACACATCTTACTTTTCAAACTATTTGAGGATGATATTTTCCTTCAACTTATATTTGGAAATTGAGGAAAAAATGGATGTATAAGATCTTAAAAAAAAAAAAAAATCAAATCTGTAGTACCCAATGTCTTTTTATTTTCTTTTTAATAAGGCAAATTATTCATTACAAGTAGTCTAAAATGGTCTTGATATTTAATGATTCATTGACAAAATATATGCTTTTAGGACATTTCTCCATGACAAACTATATATCATACAGCAATTTTTAAAAGAATGTAACTTAGAAAGAACTATATGACATCTTATTTTTATATTTAACAATTTTTGGCCAATATTTTCTCCTAAAATCAAGCTTCATTGACTTGTAGTATAAGAAGTGTAAGGTAAGATTTTTCACCCCACTTTATGACATTATGAAAGCCATGTCATATATAAGTTGTCAACTATATAATTATAAGGTGTTAGGGTTGAAAGAAACCCTACCAATGAGTTTCACATTAGGTGGAAAACATTGACTCACTCCAAATAAAGAGTATAATCAAAATATGAACCCATGGACAGAATACAATATATAATGCCATATATACTGATTATCTAATGAAATTAATTTTTATTTGCCAGAAAAATAACTAAAACATTTGGAAGAGACAAAGCTTTTATGGATACATCTACGTGCATATGAACACACATAAAGACATGTCACATGTAAGCAATTAAAAGGAAGAAAATTATCTCGTCAACCAAAAAGACATGCAATGTTCAATTTAAGGTTCCTAAATAAACCTCTCTCTGTCCCCTCTCTCCCATTATCTCTGCTCAGCATCGTTTTCTTCTTGGGGACATTATTTCCCAGTACACTGGGAAAGTTTACTTGGAAATATCAAATTCCCAGCAAACAATACATTCATACTGTCCTCAAGACATCAAGCTGAGGAAACACCTCTGAGATACTTCAGATATCAGATCTCTGGGTGGGAAAATCACATACAGCCATCAGGAGTACTACCCTCTAGATTTCTGAAAAGGAGCAATGACTAGGAAATCAACCAATTGGTGGGTCTTGTACTCAATGAGTCTGTGTGTGACTAGTTTTTTTTCAAGAAGTAAAATATAAAACTATAGAAAACATGTCATATTGAATAAAATTGAAAACATAATTGCATTATGATTATCATTCTATTTTTTAATTTTAGTTTCACATACACACATACACATGTAACACACACTCACACACAAGTGTGTACTGGGTTGTGAAGGAACAGGCATTTATTATGTTGAAATGGGCAAAAATGTTGGAAAGCTACAGAAATAGGAATAGAAATCACAAAGTGGCATCCACTGGATAAGTTCCAGACTACTGAATATTTAAGGGTTGGTTTCTTTAAATTGAATTAGTTGCTAAAAATGATGATGAGAGTTAAATGAAAAGCTATTTATGTGGCTTCCTTTGAAAGGTCAAAAGACATTCTTCTGGGGCATAGGCCTTGGAAGCTGAGTAACAGCTGCAACATTAGGAAGAGGATGGGCTCGAAACATCATCCATTTGAATTTGTTCCCTCTGGTCTAGACTTTTGCTCCCATGATGATCACAGACAGAGGTCTAAGGATTGTTACGAAAACTCAAGATTTGGCCTGAATTATTCCAGAGCCTGGCAGGACACTGAAGAGTGACTGTACCTGATCATCAAAAAAAAAAAAAAAAAAAAGATTACCAAATCCTCTGTTTATAAAGCCAACATATGCTCTAGAGGTCCTCAGTTTAAACTTTTCATTTCACAGATGAGGAGACTGAGATACAAAGAGAGCAAGTAAAATGTTGAAGGCCAACGAATTAGTAATTCCATGATTAGAAATAAGTTCTCACTCCTATCTTGATGCCCTTTCAATAACACATGACTGACTTTAGTTAAATGATTTTCAGAAGTGAAAAGCAGCATAAACTGAAGCCAGTGTGATGTGCTATGTGCAAAATGATCTATGAGTAATACAGATAGGGCTTCCCAGTTAGCTCAGTGGTAAAGAATCTGCCTGTCAATACAGGAGATGCGGGTTTGAGCTTTCCATCAGGAAGATCCCCTAGAGAAGCAAATGACAACCCACTCCAGTATTCTTGCCTGAGAAACCCCATGGACAGAAGAGTCTGGTGGGCTACAGTCCATGTGGTCACAAGAGTTGTACATGACTTGGTAATTAAACAACAACAACAACTCTATTCTCATCTTTTCACATTCGTTTTCCTCCTTATCTCCATTATCCAAATATATATGTATATACATACATACATACATACATACATACATACATATATAAATTAATGGAGTGCAGACTGGTGTAAATCAATTACTATATAGTGTACCTTCTAAAATATGAAGAATCCACATTAATTTCCTAATTCTGACACATCTATCTTGGTAATGAAAGATGTTAACATTAGGGGAAACTAGGTGAGAGGTATATAAGAACTCTCTGGACTTCTTTGCAATTAATTGTTCTATAAAGACCTAAAATTAAAAGCTTCATTACAAATCATGAGACACCATTAATAAAGATGTTATGAGAATGCCATATTAGTTAGCAGTAAAAACAGAAAAGGATAAATGCATCCTGAGGAAAATATCCCTTTATCAAAAAGCTACATCATCATAACTGTGTCCACACTCAAAACCTTGCAACAAGATGGCTGAAGACTTATAACAAGGTCATGGCTAAAACAAAGCCCAGAGGTTGCTTCAACTCTGAAACACAGAGCCCCCTGTAAGATAAAATACATACACACCCACACGCACACAGACACGCACACAGAGTTTTAGCCTTTTCGGAAGAAATGCCAGTGATTTTAGTCTCAAGAAGACTTATTACTTACTTATCTTTAATCTATGGTTTCAATCAATAGTTACGAGTATGAAAAGAAAAAGAACAAAGGGTGAGAGGAAGCCTATGTACATATTGATTCAGAAGGAGATCAGAAGCATATGAAGAGGCCAAGATATCCTGGCAGAAATGCCTTTTCAGTTGATGTATATGTCTATTTCCAAAACAACCCACCTGGGCCCTGAAAGATGTATGACCCCAATTATCCCAGCAGGAATGCTCCTATGTCTGGATGCACAGTTATTACTAAAAACTAATGTTTGTTATAAAAAATGATTTTGTATATGAGGGTATCTCAGCACCTGAATCCTAGGAAACAGGTACTTTTTCAAAATGTCCTTAAGCCCTATATTTTAAAGACCTACATCTACTGTGGCAGAAGACCACATTTTTTTTTGACAGAGACCATATTTAATTGATCATCAGTAGTTTTTAGAAGCATAATGCATACTCTAGTGGGCATTTTGCTCTACACTACTCATCAAAACCCTGTGCTTATGACTAGAAATGATACAGAGTTGGGAAGTATTGAAAAATTTTCAGACTTTCAAAAAACAGTACTTTATTGCTATATTTCTAGACTGTGCTACTTCTGCCTTACATCAAACTCTAAAGCAATCATGTATAAGACCTCAAAAGAATTGTTTTACAAATTATTTATAGGATATGTTATATATTGTATATATTATCCATATTTATGGATCTGAATTCATTTGTTTGAACAGTATTTACTGCATATCTTCTGTGTTCACAGCACAGTTCCACATGCCTACCCAGAACATACATTTGATTGGGGCTGGTAGCTACTGAAGCACCAATAATAAAATTAATTACAGTTGTAATACGATAAATGCTACAAAGGAATATAGCACAAGATATTGGAGGATATCACAAAGTAGGTATTAACCTATTCTGGGGTCAAGAGAAGGCTAAGCTTTTTAGTCTGAGTTCTGAAGGATGGACAAAAGTTGTTTGGGGGGGGAGGGTGGGGTGCAGGATGTCTAAGATCCTAGGCAGGAAGGAGTAAGACATCGTCAGGGGGCAGAAAACAGGCCCATGTGACCAGAACTCTGGCTGCCCAGGGAGGCATGGTGCACAGGGCACCTGGGGAGAGAGACTACAGAGGGTCTTAGAGGACTGAGAAAGAATCCTGTCTTTATCCTCAGAGCCCTGAATTTTCAGGTAAAAGTAAGCCCAGGTCTGTAAGACAGGTCAAGGAGGAAAGAGGCATTTTCACACTTGTATTGAAGACATCAACTTGCTGCTTTGCACAGGAGGTGAGAGATGCTTCAGAGGGTCCTCAGCTGTGGCCCTTATGAGAATTCAGGTCCCAGCTTGACAAAAAGCATGAACATGTTCACTGTATGAACGTGCTTGGCTCATTCAAGAAAACACTCCCATTACCATTTTCTCTGTCTAATGATCCACCACAATATGGAACACTGGTAGGTTCAACAAAATAGAAACTGGTTTCCAAGTAAAACAACAAGGGCATGGGTCTCTGCAGAAGCAACTGTGTTCTCAGTTTTAGGAGTGATGTGCATGAATTTCAACCAGACATTTTGAAACAACAAAGATCCCCAAATGTAAAAGACAATAAACTCTAAACATGTCTCAGTCATCTCTCCCACTAAGCATAAACCACTCATCAAAATAGAGAAAACTTAATATGCTTGTAACTTTCTACAATCATTTCTGGAAAAAAAAAAAAGCAAAAATAAAACACTATACACTTTAGGGTTTCCCAGGTGGCGCTAGTGGTAAAGAACCCACCTGCCAAAGCAGGAGACATAAGAAACATGAGTTTGATCCCTGGGTTGGGAACATCTCCTGGAGGAGGAAATGGCCGCTCCAGTATTGTTGCCTAGGAAACCCCAAGGACAGAGGAGCCTGGCTGGTTATAGTACGTATGGTCGCAAAGAGTCGGACACAACTGCCCTGCTTAACACACAGAACACACACACAGACACTTCAATTGCATTAGGCTGATATAATAATTATTGTTGAAAAAGATAAGCATTCAATTATATTATACCAAACTGGAATGTATAATACAAGCACCTCATGCCTCATAATATTTGTCTCCACACCTTCTGCCAACAAATACAGCTAATTTTTTTGCTGGACAAAAAGACTGAAATCAATCATAGTCTAAGATGGTTGTTCACAAAATTAATGATTATCAATCTTTTAAATTTTGGAATATATGCCACTTTAAAATCTTTTTGAATAACATGTGGTTATTGTTTCTTATTCCTTGCTCTCTTTGCTATTTTAAGTATCTGGTCCTGATTTGAAATGGTTTCAGTCTTTCAGGGGAAAAAAGTACCATGTTCAAACAAATAAAACTGCTGTGTGTTATCAATATCAGAATTTTTTTTAAATCTTGCTTTCTTCAATAGGAAATATGTATGAGAGCCTGCATCTGTTCTCTTCATGCTGTAGAAATAGCCTCAAAGCTGCCTGTCAGAAATTTCACGAAATGCTAAAAATCATTCTGAGCTGCTCTTTCCTGCTTTCTCAGGAGTCCAGGTATTAAAAAAAAAAAAAAAAAAAAAAGGCCTTTTCTGCCCTTAGGGTCATCTGCTCCTGATTTAGCCATTTTCCTCCATACCAATTTTCTTTCTATTTCACTTCTACTTTTTCACAGTCTTCCTCCAGGGAACAAATTCACAATACAATTGCTAGTCAGCAGCTAGCACTTTCTTCCAGCAGTGGCGCTAAACTCTATCACTCCAAATCTGGCTGAAATGCCTAGAAAAAAGGGAACTGTGAGGTATTTCAGAAGATTGATATCTCCAAGGAACCAGATTATTTGGGAGCACTTAGAAAAGTCTGGGAAACAAAAGCAACATTCTTTTTTTACCTATAATTGCAACACATTAGTGTAAATGCTGAAGATCCTTTCAGCATGCAAAAACACACTGTGGATCTATACCTTTCCACCACTCCACCCTCCCCCGCACCCAGGCCCGAGGAAATTTAAACCACCAGTTCAGTTCAGTTCAGTTGCTCAATCCTGTCCGACTCTTTACGATCTTGATTCCACCTTGTGCTTCATTCAGTTTCTCATGACGTACTCTGCATAAAAGTTAAATGAGCAGGGTGACAATATACGGCCTTGACGTACTCCTTTCCTGATTTGGAACCAGTCTGTTGTTCCATGTCCAGTACTAACTGTTGCTTCTTGACCTGCATACAGGTTTCTCAAGAGGCAGGTCAGGTGGTCTGGTATTCCCATCTCTTTCAGAATTTTCCACAGTTTGTTGTGATCCACACAGTCAAACGCTTTCACATAGTCAATAAAGCAGAAGTAGATGTTTGTCTGGAACTCACTTGCCTTTTCAATGATCCAGTGGATGTGGGCAATTTGATCTCTGGTTCCTCTGCCTTTTCTAAATCTAGCTTGAACATCTGAAAGTTCACGGTTCACATATGTGAACTGTTGAAGCCTGGCTTAAAGAATCTTGAGCATTAGTTTACTAGCATGTGAAATGAGTGCCACTGTGCAGTAGTTTGAGCCTTCTTTGGCATTGCTTTTCTTTGGGATTGGAATGAAAACTGACCTTTTCCAGTCCAGTTTGGAAAACTGCTGAGTTTTCCAAAATTGCTGCCATATTGAGTGCAGCACTTTCACAGCATCATCCTTTAAGATTTGAAACAGCTCAACTGGAATTTCATCACCTCCACTAGTTTGTTTTTAGTGATGCTTCCTAAGACACACTTGACTTTGCATTCCAGGATGTCTGGCTCTAGGTTGGTGATCACACAATCATGATTATCACCAAGCAGTGACCAAACTGTTAGCAGTGGAGACCTTTGTTCAGTCCATTAAATATCCAGTTAAAGTGGCATTATAATAGTAAATATTAATATTTACAAATTCAAAATTGCAATGTGTATACTCAATAAACTGAACTGATATATATTTTAACAACATACATCAATTGATGTATATTTTAGCAACATACTACACCAGGGTCTCCCCTGGTGGCTCAGAGAGTAAAGCATCTGTCTACAATGTAGGAGACTGGGTTTGATCCCTGGGTCGGGAAGATCCCCTGGAGAAGAAAATGGCAACCCACTCCAGTATTCTTGCCTGGAAAATTCCATGGATGGAGAAGCCTGGTGGGCTACAGTCCTTGGGGTCACAAAGAGTTGGACACAACTGAGCGACTTCACTTAACAACATAAAATTTTGAAGTTGAAGGTGACAGATGACTGCTGTTTTCACAGATGGATTACTCATGGATTTCATTGTGGTTACAGAACAGTGACAAAATTCTACATCACACAGAAATACAGCTGAAATCACCCTGTTTTGGGTGACTTCCAAAATCACAGAATATCCATCAATTAAACTAATTCAGCTGCTTGAAAGAGGGGTACTAGAAATCTTATTGGAATTAGAAATGGAAGCAATAATAACAGCTTACTTAGATTTTCTAAATAGTAAATATTTAATGTGGCTGAAATCAATGACTAGACGATTCAGTGTTCCTTGTTCAGATATGGGAATACCAGACCACCTGACCTGCCTCTTGAGAAACCTGTATACAGGTCAGGAAGGAAGAATTAGAACTGGTCATAGAACGACAGACTGGTTCCAAATCGGAAAAGGAGTACATCAAGGCTGTATATTGTCATCCTGCTTATTTAACTTACATGCAGAGGACATCATGAGAAACGCTGGGCTGGAGGAAGCACAAACTGGAATCAAGATTGCCGGGAGAAATATCAATAACCTCAGATATGCAGATGATGCCACCCTTATCACAGAAAGTGAAGAGTAACTAAAGGGCCTCTTAATGAATGTGAAAGAGGAGAGTGAAAAAGTTGGCTTAAAGCTCAATAATCAGAAAACTAAGATCATGGCATCCGGTCCCATTACTTCACGGCAAATAGATGGAGAAACAGTGGAAACAGTGGCTGGCTTTATTTTTCTGGGCTCCAAAATCACTGCAGATATGATTGCAGCCATGAAATTAAAAGGTGCTTATTCCTTGGAAGAAAAGTTATGACCAACCTAGACAACATATTAAAAAGCAGAGACATTACTTTGTCAACAAAGGTCCATCTAGTCAAGGCTATGGTTTTTCCAATGGTCATGTATGGATGTGAGAGTTGGACTAGAAAGCTGAGCACCAAAGAATTGATGCTTTTGAACTGTGGTGTTGGAGAAGACTTTTGAGAGTCCCTTAGACTGCAAGGAGATCCAAACAGTCCAGTCTAAAGGAGATCAGTACTGGGTGTTCATTGGAAGGACTGATGTTGAAGCTGAAACTC
This sequence comes from Muntiacus reevesi, assembly GCF_963930625.1. Taxonomy (NCBI): domain Eukaryota; kingdom Metazoa; phylum Chordata; class Mammalia; order Artiodactyla; family Cervidae; genus Muntiacus; species Muntiacus reevesi. The sequence continues at coordinate 211,424,445 of NC_089249.1, forward strand.
CAATACTTTGGCCACCTGATGTGAAGAGTGACTCATTTGAAAAGACCCTGATGCTGGGAAAGATTGAGGGCAGGAGCAGAAGGGGACGACAGAGGATGAGTTAGTTTGATGGCATCACCGACTCAATGGACATGGGTTTGGGTGGACTCTGGGAGTTGCTGATGGACAGGGAGGCCTGGCGTGCTGCAGTTCATGGGGTCACAAAGAGTTGGACACGACTGAGCGACTGACTGAACTGAACTGTTCAGCAGAAAGTATTATTCAAATTATCTCTTAACATTATGTGTGTTAAGAAATGCCATTTAAAATATTCAATATAAAAAATAAAATAAAAAAATAAAAAATTTCAATATATCAGAATAACTATTATTTATAGTTAAAAAAATCATTATCATTCACAAGTTCAAGAATGACTTAGTTCAGGCTGACTCCGCATTTTACTTCAGTCCCATTACCAATCTAACTGCAGTTACCTGCAAGTGACTGGGGTTAAAGAACCAGTAACGGAACTGAAAGGTGATTCTGCTTGGCCAAATTCAGCTCATTCTGACTAATATCAGTGGTGGGTGGAAGGACCTTCCAATTTAACAATGATCACTAGTACCATGGATAAAATGATACATTTATGATGAGATGGATAATACGTGTATAATACTTGCTAGAGTATCCACTAAGCTTTATCTTGTATTTAACAGGTATCTTTTGGGAATTGAGAAATCAGGTATCATTACAAATGAAGCAAACACAACACTATACCCTGTTTAGTCAATAACACATTTTCCACAATTGTCAAATACTTGCCGAGAAATTGAAGGAAAAATTTTAATTTCAAGAATCAGTTTGGTAAAACAAATTAATACATTAATGATTACATTTCATTTAATTTCAAATTTAGCAATTAGTAAATGTATGTTCTTTTAGGGTTTTTAAATGATTATTTTCTTAAAATTAAAGTTGAATCAAATAATGATTCCCCATGAAGCGTGCTGTCATGCTAAATAACACAAAAAACCAATAATCTAAAACTTTAAAGATAAGGAAAATATCTTGGTTAACAGGAGGCAGACAGCAGATAATTCTAGAGCTATGATTTAATTCATCAGTCACTAATAAAGCAGAGATGTACTTAGTTGCTCAGTTGTGTATGACTCTGCAACCCCATGGACTGTAGCCCACCACATTCTTCTGCCCTTGGGAATTCTTCAGGCAAGAATACTGGAGTGGGTTGTCATTCCCTCCTCTAGGGGATCTTCCCAACCCAGGGAGAGAACCCAGGTCTCCCACATTGCAGGCGGATTCCTTACCATCTGAGCCACAGAGAAGCCCAAAGCAGATATAGGTCCATTAAAATGTAAATATTACAATGTCACTTCTCATACATCAAAATTGCCATTTTTTCTTTCCATTATTCATGTGTGTATATATATTTATTTCCAGGCTTTTTTTTTTTTTTGGTCAAACATAAGAACGCCTTATTTGCAGAACCCTTTGAATGAGATAATGTTAGATATTTAACTGGAAAAGCAAAGTAACTTTGTAAAGTATGTTGTCTAATGTAAAATATATGCAGTATTATAGCACTGGAAAAGGGGTGAGAACAACCAGTATTATAGGAATGAGTAAACACTGACATTTAAACCAATAGACTCCTAAGGAGATTCAAACAGTTAGAACTCTCTCCTGAACACAGAAATGTCACAGTGTGTGACTGAAATTCTTTAAAAAAAAAAAAATTTTTAGAAATTATCTTAAGAGCATATTTTTTTCTTTATGATACTAATCAATAAACAGTAACTTATTGCACAGATCTGCAACACTATTTTTAATTTTGAGGAGAAAAAGCAACAGACATGGTACCCTCATGGAATTCTTACATATTTTTGGTATACATATATATATGTAAACATGTACTAATAAAATCAATACAATGTAAAGCGAATACAGAAAATCACTTTGAATTCAAAATCCATTACAATCTGATTCATTATTTAGATCTATACCTCTTACTAATTATTAAGTAAATCATATTATATATAAATTTAAAATACTTATGCCCTACCCTACAACATTCTGATAAAGTTTTTGGTTCATTTACAGTATTATCTCTAAAACTATACAAAAGTTCAACTACCAATAAAATCAAAATTTTTCATGCAAGAATTTTTCACACTATACATACTGATGTGCCTTGTTTAAAAATTGCATTTGTCTTCTTTTTAATTTTACTGGTTCGGACTCATACTTAAAGGTGACGAAAACATACACTTAAAAAACATCTATTTTTGTGATAATCTTTGGAAATACACATAAAATGGAATGATAGACTCACTTGTATTGAGTAGGGGGAAGAGAAAAAGTGAAAAATAGGAAGAGGTGAAATATGATATATTTTTAAGTACAGAGAGTCAGACACATAACTCCATCTACAAAATGATACATATAAAAAAAAAGATAGAATAGTTTAAGTGCAGTACAGTAAAGGATAGTTGGATGTGAGTCTACCCTAACCATTTCCATTCATTGCTGTGAATAGCACACTTATGTCTTGTATGTACATATTCTCAAAGGAGGATTATTTGAATTTAACAGATAAGAGTAAAAACATAATATTTTTTAAAAGATATTCAAAAATACAGATCAACAGACCTAATGTTGAAAACCTCCAAACTCAGTCCTTGGCCCCTGTCTCCTCTCTCTCACTTACTTAGCGATTTCATCAGTTTCATGGCTTTAAATACCACCCCTTTGCCAATAGATAACAAATTTATATCTCTAGTTCAGACCTCTAGCATGAAATTTTAAGTGATTTATACAATTGCTTATTAAGCATTTCTGTCTGTATTTCCAAAAAGCACCTCGAGCTCCATCTGTCAAAAACAGAGCTCCTAATATTTCCTCCGCCTGTCCCACTGAAACCTTCTTCATCTCAGTGGAGGCAACTCCAAATTATCGAGCCAAAAACATTGAATTCACCTTACTCCTCTCTCGCTATTATAACCCACATCCAAACTGTCAGGAAACCTTGTTAGTATTACTTGCAAAACATACCAAAATCCAGCCACTGCTTATCATCTCCACTGCCACCTTTCTGATCCAAGTCATCATATCATTATCTGTCACCCAGACTATTGTAACAGTCCTAATTTTCTCTTTTCTGACTGATGTCCTACAGGCTATGCTCAACACACAAAAAATAGAATTATCCTGAAGAGGGAGGAGACATATGTATACCTATGGTTGATTCACGTTGATGTATGGCAGAAATCAACACAATATCTTAAAGCAATTATCTTGCAATTAAAAATAAATTTTTAAAAAATGAGTGAGCCAGAAAAAAAAAAAAGGAAACATAGTTTAGGGAATTTGCTCCTCTGCTCAACAGTTCCCATTGGTTCCTTATTTCGCTCAGATTAAAGCTGAAGTTGTTACAAGGGTTACAGTACTCACTGGCAAGGCTCCAATGTCTTTTTGACTTTAGCTCCTAAAGTACCCTTCTCTCCCTTCCTCTATTCCAGCCACAAATGCTTCCTTGAATACACTTGGCACAATCCTGCCCTGGAAAGTTTTCCCTGACTGTCTATATATCAGTTGAAATCTTTTTCCAAAGATACTCACATAGCCAACTCCTTCATCCTTTGAATTCTCAGCTCAAAGGACACTTTTGAAATAACCATCTTACTCAAGATAGGAACTTATGCCTGTCTTCATCCATCCTGGAACTCCAGATCTGCTTTACACCAGTCTACATTTTCTTTTTCCACATAACTTATCCTTTTCTAAAATGCTGTACTAATTTACTAATTAACTTCTCAGTCATGTCTGACTCTTTGCAACCCATAGACTATAGCCCACCAGGCTACCCTGTCCATGGGATTCTCCAGGCAAGAATGCTGGAGTGGGTAGCCTTTTCCTACTCCAGGGGATCTTCCTAACCCAGGTCTCCTGCACTGCAGGCAGATTCGTTACCAGCTGAACCACCAGGTAAACCACTCTAAAATGCTGTGAAAGTGAAGTCGCTCAGTCATGTCCAACTCTTTGCGATTCCGTGGACTGTAGCCCACCAGGCTCCTCTGTCCATTGGATTCGTCAGGTAAGAACACTGGAGTGGGTTGCCATTTCCTTCTCCAGGGGATCTTCCTGAACCAGGGATCGAACCCGGGTCTCCCACACTGCAGGCAGATGATTTACCCTCTGAGCCACCAGGGAAATGTTATATAACTTACCAATTTATCATGTCTACTGTTTCCTATCCAGCTCCCCTTTAAAAATAAGGTTCCAACATTGTCTCCATTTATTTATATATACCCAAACTCCGACAGCCTAGCACATAATAGGCACTCAATAAATATTTGTTGAGTTAAACTGAAATTAAAACAAAGAAAAAAACCTTAAGAGATATAGATGTTTAGGTTTTTAGGAACTACTGAATTTGATGAATAAATGTAAAGATTTTTGCAGAGAAATCCAGAAGATTACTCCATAAGAGCAGGAGAGGAGAAGAGGTGCTTTCTAGTTAAGCCTCTTCATTCCATTTGCAGCAGATCCCTGAGGACGACAACCAGAGATGAAGAGGAAAAGGAAGTGTAGAGAGAGTAACAACCTTCCTGTGACTTAAGGGACCCTGCTCTAAGTCCGAACAACCTGGGTACACTGAAAACAGAAGGTAGACACTATCTCAACCTACTCATTCTATTTTATACAGAAAAGTTACTAGAACGACATCTGCCAAATGTTAATAATGACTTTTCTTTCTGGAAAATACCCTTTGGAGTGAGGTTTTGCTTTTTTGTCATTATTCTAGTATGTAGATTTCTTCCCAAATAATTCTACAATACTGAAGGTGAATTCTTACATAAAATTTCTTCTAAAAGGCTATGCACATTTCCTTACAAAAATCAAATAATACTCATGTAGGAGAAAATTGAATAATTAAAATTACTTCTAATTTCCCTGAATGTAATATTGTACATTATAAGGTTTCAAGCATTCTATCCCAAGGTATGACTTGGACAATGAAGGTATAAAAACTGTCAAAATAAAAAACTAGAAATGTCAACCATTCTGATTAGGTGATGTCATATGAAACTTAACAAATAACTTTCTAATTGATTGTTATAAAGAAGACAGAAAAGTGTTCCAAAGGAACTCTAGACAGATTTTCTGAAGAACTTATGTATAAGAAAGAAATAAGGAAAATATTTCCAAACTACAGTGTATTAGCCTAACCAATAATGGCATGGCTGGATAATCATAGTGAGACTGATGTGGAGATTAGTCCAGAGTGAGAAGATTTGGTAAGATGGTATCTTTGGGTCCCAGTCAATAGGATCTCATTGACTTTGACATCATATTATATAAACATCATTTAAATTTCATTCTCATGTTCTCTGATAATATAAAACTCAATCCACACTTTCTTTTTCAGAATACCGGAAAGAAAAACCCTAGCATATTCAAAAAGCAAATTTCTAATGGAGTTGTTTTTTTTTAATAAGCATCCTTTCAATTAACTCACTGTAATAAGGTGACCGTGGATGTTTTCAATTCATTAGATGCCAGTTAACAACTCTTTTATCACTGTCTTATCAACTCATCATATAATGACTTAGCAGAGTCACATCAATAAATTAATGATGCTTTGTAGGATATTTACATATTTAAAGAAGTATGCACAAATTAAATATGTTAGCATTATGAGTAGGAGATACTACTCCTTTTTTTTCTGTTTTCTCTTGGGTTCTTCTATACAAAATGCGTGTCAATTTAGACGGCTCTGAAGCACTATTTAGATAGTGACAGCATGATGCAAGACAAACTGCTTAAATAATTGAAAATACAAACAAAGATCAAAAGATCCAAATTACTTCACCCAAAAATGAAGCTTTTATGAGAATGGCCTTCTAGAGGGTGCCTATGTCCACTGATCCCTTTACTGTATTTAGGAATGACGTGTTATGGATGGAAAGGTGGACCAGGCATATTCTTCTAGACCTCTACCAGTTCTCTTAGACTGCTACCTCACCTGCTCATTCTGGTCATAATAACACCAAGGTCAGTAGGGTATCACAGAGAGGAAACCAAGGAGCAAAATTCTCTTAAAGATCTGAACTGTTCCCACCAAACAATGATTTCCCATGGTTAAACTACAATCAAACATATCAACCTATAGGTTGCCATCAAACTACCATCACTAAAGACAGAAAGAAGATTCTTACGTTCAAGAAAGGTTCTTACTTGATAGTTTTATTTCCTTTAAACAGGAAAAAAACAAAACAAAAAACTGAACTCTGGGTTTTCATACCTCTTTCTTATTCCAGCCAGTGTAATTGGAGGACATAGAATAAATGGAGCTAAGCCAAAGAGAATGTTTGATCTGGAAGAAGGAGATTGTCAGTGCATTTTTTTAATACTTCAATTATTCTTCACCAACTGTATTTCTATTTCTATCTTCTGCTTCACTAAGCTATGCACTGTATGCAATGCTGGAGGTAAAATTCTAAGATTGCAATGTGCTCTACTAAAGCCTCCTGCAGAACGTCTGCTAAAGCCATCTACTATTTTGGTAGTAAAGATTGCATGAAGCTCCCTGGCATACATGGGAAAACAGAAACTTCTGTCTTGATGCTGCCAGGGAAACTAATCTTCATTATGCAAATCTCTCTTTTACTTAAGGCTGTTCCTTTTTCTTCCTATCAAATTCCACCCTGCCACCCCTTTATCATGCTTACTTCCCCCAGATTCCCTGCACCTCACCTCATCTAAAATCAAATGTTACACAACCTTGCTAAAGTACACTGTTTTACTGTTGTGGGGTTATCCAAGCTCTAGTGTTACGCTATTTCCCTCCTAGTTATCTTTTTTTTTTAATCCTCCAATTAAAAATGAATGAATTTTTAAAAATTAGTTAAGAAAAATGGAAGGAAAACAGGAGTGCAAAAGAGAAAGGAATTAAGACGACTGAGGGAACTACAAAACAGAAAGTTCAGGGAGACACAATGAAAGAAGGACAAAAAGAGTGGAAGCTGGCAAAAGGAAAGGTGGAAAGGCAGCAAAGAGATTCATCATTATTCATTAAGTAGTGAGGGCTTACTTAGGGGCAGGTATTGTGCTAACTGCTTTATATGCAGCATTTAAGTTAAAAAAAAATGTGAGTAGCATATTTATAAGGATAAAATTTTATGTTGTGAATTGCATGTACTTGGTTCCCAAATGGTCAATTTGTGTTAGCTTGATATATGTTAAGGGGGAAAAAAAAAATATATATATATATACATATATATTGCATAATAATATATTCTTTCCTTCCCATTTTATCCCAGCATACACAACTCAATTTTGTATTAGTTTTATTTAATTTAAAAAGGCTAATATTAAAAAGAAAGGAAACCTGTAACATTGTGTTCAATATTTTCTGGTATTATAACTAAGTGACTTTATCTACTCATATACTTTTAAAAGATGTATCACCATGGTAACTAGATCCTTTGACAATTATTCTATTTTAGTGTAAACCAATACAAAGGGGTTAAAAAAATATCCTGTTCCTGAATCCTGAGATTCTTTTTCACTCTTAAAGTTTGTCCTTTCCTCCCCTGTCATTTTCAAGAGAATGTTTAAGGATTTTTCTCTGTCCTATTTCACTCCTCATCAAGCTGATTTGCAAGCAGGCAGTTCTCAAACCATGAAAGCTGATGCACTTGGTGACAGTGAACTCCCAGAAGGAATTTCTGCACTTAATTGAAATGGATAAATGTTGCAGGGTGTGTTACATAATCCAAAGGTTATTTACTGTGATTGCTGTTCTACAGAGAAAAAAATTAGATTTTTGTCTTAGAGGCAGGTATTTAAAAAAAAAAAAAAAAAAAAAGGCAAAAATAAAACTGAGGCCCTTCTCCTCTCCATTCTGTATTGGCTTCCTAAATCTCAGCTGGAAACTCAGATGCCTTCACAGAGCCCGAATTTCCATCAAATGAGGGACTCTTCCTACTTTCCCTGAGGGACCGGTTTTCCCATTTTCTTCTTTTCCATGGGCTCCCTGCCACTCACCGCTCGTCCCTCTACCCTACCCTCAGAATATGGCAAAGTTGCCACAGAAGATGACTGTCGTGATTCCTGTAAAATACTGAGGCGGACAGCAAAGGCCACCATTCAGCTGCGCTCCGCTGAAGGGCATTTTGTGTGCGTGCACGCCCAGTCCCTCAGTCGTGTCTGACTCTCTGCCACCCCATGGACTGCAGCCTACCAGTCTCCGTCTGTCCACAGGGTTTCCCAGGCAAGAATCCTGGAGTGGGCTGCCATTTCCTTCTCCAGGGGATCTTCCCAATCCAGGGATCAAATCCATGTCTCCTGCATGGGCGGGGGATTCTTTCCCACTGAGCCACCTGGGAAGCCCTAAAGGCCATCTTAGAGCAACAGCAACTATATCAGTGGGTCTCCTCAACCAGGGCTCTCTCTTCTCGTCTTTTTGGTTCTCCACAGTGCTGACAGTGCCAAAAGCTCAACATAATTTTGTTTCTACTAGTGTCACATTTGGATTCCCCGTTCTGACCTCATCTCTCCACTATGTCAGCAGCAGCAGTCTATCAGTCCCGGGTGTATGAGAAGCTCAGCCAGGCAAGAGGGGCTGGACACCCCATCACTATCACGGCTTCTGAACGTTTTTCCTATCTGACTTGTCTGTAAAATAATACTAAGTAACTTAATCCACAGGTTTTTTTTATTATTATTTACAAAAGGGTTCTGTGGACTATCTGCTGATTTGCTTTCATGCTGTTTCTGCATCGGGCGTATAGAAAGGGGAAAGGTAATTTCCATTCTTGTCTGTCTCTATTTCCAGGTTCCTACATCCACAGAGGAGCCTGGAGGGCCACAGTGCAGAGTTGCAAAGAGTTGGACACGGCTGAGGCGACTAAGCATGTATGATCATCGAAGAGAGGAGCACCTCAGTTAATGTGCCTTTTCTCCCTTCTGCTAAAATGGCCCCAGCATCTAGAAACCTGCAAATAATAAGGTATCTGTCAACCCTGTCTACCCTCTCAGCAGAAAGTTCAGGCAAATGAAAAGGGAGAAAGGAAACTCAATTTCAGACTCCAGAACGTTCTTCCAGAGATCCAGTGTCCCAAGCTTTATTTCCATTTGCAGTCTACATCTAAAGTTGTTCAGACGCTATTTTAGCTATATTTCTCACTTCATGACTCAAAATTAGCCAGAGGCTACTCGAACTGTTATTTGCTAACATGTTAATTTGATCCGAGTCTCTCAAGGCTCTTTGCTTCCTTAATCCTTTAAGACCAAGGTCAGCAAAGTACAGCCCATGAGCCAAATCCAGTCTGCCACCTGTCTCTACAGAGCACATAAGCTAAGAACGGATTTTACAGATGAATATCAGCAGTCAAGCTGATGACAGGGAACAATAACTTTGAACCACTATTAAGGAAAATATTACTCCCCCTCAAAGTCTAATAATTCAATTAGACTTAGTAGACTGGTGTTACAAATATTTGTACTCATTATCATATTTTGAATTTCATGAATCAAAATTTATGGAAAAGTGTTCATTACATAACTATTTACATTATGTCCTTGATTTTAATCTCTCAGCCTACAAAGCCTAAAACAGTTATCTGGCCCTTTATAAAACAGGTTTGCTGATCCCTGCTTTATTGAAACACAGCTGGAAGTAGTCCCTGAATTGCAAAGAAAAACTTCCATAGCAGTTTAACGCAAGACTTCTAGGAGCTTCCCCTTATATATATTTTTTGTAATAGATTAAACTATAGATAGATGGATAGATAGATAGGTCTAAATATATACATATATATTTATCTCTATACAGTTTTTTCTGCTGGTTACAATACTTACTGACTAAATATCATAAGGGGCAACTATGATTTTCTTACTAAAACATGCATCACTCTTTTCAAATTGGTATTCATTACTAGAATTGACTGACTGCTTACTAAGTATTGGGTTTTATGAACTTCAAACCCTTTAGGTTGGCATTGTTTCTGTTTAAAGATAATAATGAAATGCAAACTCAGAAAAGCTATCCACTCAGCTTACCTAAGGCACAGAGCTAGTATGCAGCATACTACGCTTTGACTCCTGCGCTCCCCTTCCTGACCACACTAATGCAGTGCCTCCATTGTGGTTTAGCCTCTCCTAGCAGTCTCCTTTAACTATCGCCAGCTTCTATTTGTCCTAAAGACAGCAATTCTTCACCGCTGTTCACTCTGCCCTCCAACACTCGTTGAGAAGCAGTCACACTGGCATGGAGATTTAGAAGTGCATCAATAGCTATGTCTCAATGCTAATTTGAACTTCTGGTACTCTGACCTTGCGTAAATCACAAAGTCCAGCATGGAATTTTGAACAAAGGCCAAGACCCAAGATCCAACTGAGAACAAGCTATGGGTGCCAGATCCAAGAGGTTTGATTCACTGCCCTGAAGTTAGGAGCTTTGGGAAAAGGAACTGATTTACCTTATCTGCCACTTAGACACTAACCTGAATAGACATTAGGGACATATCGTTTATTAGGGTGAAAACCTATATAGTTACAGGAAACATAAATAAATTGATCATAAAAGTCAATGCTTTAGCAGTAGGTAAATCCACTTAAACCATTAACTTCCTCTGTGACACTGTCTTCATTTCCTACAACCAGGGGTTTTTGATTCCCTTACTAGTTCCACTTTGAAAATTACGATGTCACCAGGCTTTACTTTCCATGACCCTTGGGCTCTAAAGTCCACCTACACAGTGACATAATCTAGAGAAGAATGCTATCTGAGTAGTGGCCAGGTATGAGAAAATTATTCTGATACTGTCTACAGATCACACATTACTGATTCTCTTCAAAGGCTTATCTGGAATAGTTAGGATGGTTCTGCTATAATGATGTCATTGAAAACTTAGATATATAGTCTATAAACTCTTGGAAAATAGTTACTATGTATTATTTCATCTATTACTTCATTTTGAGGTTTCTAAAATCAGAGCATCCCAAATTTTTAAGAATGTGATTTAACCAACTGATGCACTTACAGGCTTTGATATTTTCTGATTACCAGTCCCTCATACACAGCAGAGGTGATATAGGATGCAGTGGCTCTGTTCCCAAAGATGGGCCCAGCCCAGGTCTTGACACACAGTGGAGTTCAGTGAATGCACTGTAAGATGAGTAAGTGACGGAGGGTTGCAGTAATTCATGTTATTTCCTGGATTTGTTGCCTGGGTAGCAAATATATAAGGTACAGAAATGTATTCAGAAAGTCAAAAAGGGAAGTAAGTGTTACATGATTATAATTAAATGAGTGAGCGAAAGTTGCTCAATCGTGTCTTACCCTTTGCAACCCCACAGACTATACAGTCCATGGAATTCTCCAGGACGGAATACTGGAGTGGGTAGCCTTTCCCTTCTCCAGGGGAATCTTCCCAACCCAGAGATCGAACCCAGGTTTCCTGCACTGCAGGCAGTTTCTTTACCAGCTGAGTTACAGGGGAAGCCCAAGAATGCTGGAGAGGGTAGCCTATCCCTTCTCCTGCGGATCTTCCCGACCCAGGAATTGAACAAGGGTCTCCTGCATTGCAGGTAGATTCTTTACCAGCTGAGCTTTTGGGAGATATATAGATCTGAAAGTACTTGTGTACATAGATTTAGGAATAACAAGGGATTGAGGTAGCCTGATCTGTGTTCCCACTGGGAAAGGCAGGTCAGGGTGGGACCTGGTGTGTAAGGGGAACAGTTTGCCAGGCTTATACTGATAACAAGAGGATGAGGCTTCTCTTACCCAGGCACAGAAAGTCTCTGGGAGTACACTATATTTTCTTCACAGCTCATACCACGGCTGATCTCCTTCAGAACAGAAAGACTAGATCTGGAATTGTGGACCTGACTGCCACTCAGTCCCTTCTCCTGCCAAGAATAAATTATATCAGATGGCTCTTCAGATCTAGCTTAATCTGCTGCTTTGCATGGGGAAATGCTTGTTCAAAATGCTATCACTTCTTTTTGAATACATGAAATTCTTTCAACAGGGAGTAAAGCTTATCATTACATAATAATCCATTCATTGCCTCATTAAAAAAATAAATAAATGTTATGCTCAACATCTATTGCACCAAGGTGACCATCTGAACTGCACAGTGAGTCCTCGTCAAGGCTTATGTTTCAAAGTGCACTAATGACTTATAAACACTGATTCCATAACTACTTCATGTGTGTCCATTTGTCCACGTTAGTTACTTATGGGTACAGATTTGGCAAGACAAGACCCTCATGATACACAGCAGAATTTTCTACCCAGTGGTTAACTTTTAAAATGCAATATTTTAAATGTCAATGCTAAGGGAAAATCATGTTATTAAATTAGGTCATGGTTGCATATTCACAGTGGCCCATGGAACTGAAGAGTTTGAAGTGGAACATCCTCTTAGTAAATGTGTTTATTTATAATGAGCCGTGTGCGAGAAAAAATATCAGATGTCTTATAAAGATTTTTAAATGGAGCAAGAGAGCATAAATTAAAGGGAGGGGGAATAAAAGAGAAAATCAATGGTAGCGGTACAATTTACATTATTTTGTTTAAGTCTGGGTATGGAAGAACTGGCAGAAATAAGGAGCTATAATGAGCCGTGTAGTGTAGCTTGAGTCATTTAGCTTGCAAAGAGGACAGCATGGTGAATTTGAAGTCAACCTGATTTAGTATATTTAAACATACAGTGAGAAAGCTCACATTTACATATCACTTTTAAGTATATATAAAAACACCAACTATATGTATTTTCTTATCTCAGTAACTGCATTAGTAATAAGGAAACTAAGTCTCTTTGGAAAAAGTAATTTATCATGAAAAGCTGCTTTCTGTAGACTATGACACCAAATGTTTTTAAGAAGACTTATATAGACATGAGAAGTAGAATTAGAGGACCTATTGCAGGGAATTTCTACATGACCCTGTGAACAAATGGACATTTCTTTATTATTATATTTTTAAGATATCACTTAACCACATATCGCTGAACCACATGGAACTATCATTCTGGAGGTCAAAAAAGGTTACATATGAGCCATATTCACCCTCCTGATTTAGATATCAGTGAAAACAAAATGTGACCCGGATCTTCTGAAACATCAAAATGTGTTCACCCTCACTTAATTTTCTAGATTGCACATTAGACATGTTCCTACTTTATTACGCAAAAAGTATCAACAAAGACACACAACTATCCTTAAAATGCACTAAGATCTTTTTTCAGAACAGGAACTCAGTAACAACAGTCTCTGGATTCTGGTTCTGTGTTTTCTGTAGGGATTTTACAGGGCATATGTTGAAAACTGTCAGAGAGAAGAATAGAGCTTCAACACAAGTCAGCTTAACTGTGCTGATATCCCCATTCAAGCTGGTTTGGTGATACTGGGCAGGTTACATAAACATCTGTGTCTCACTTTTGTCATCTGTAAATTGAAAATGACTCTATCGCTTTCTCTAACAATGAATGCTACATAACTGAGACTTTATCTCTTTCTATTGTGGCTAGAAAACTCAGAGCCAGTTTGGAAACAGCTTCAGGAACTGAAGACCCTATGGTCTAATATTAATATTCTTTCCCCTGGTTTTCAGGGATAACTTCTTTAAGTTTTCTTTTGCTTATAACTAGATATTTCTTCTTTATTCTACTTTTATGAGATAAAGTTTTTTTTTAATATTAACTCAAATGTTTATGGTACAAGTTAGATTTTAAGAAATCAATATATGAATTCATAAATAATACACACTCACTCTGAAATGCTGACTAAGGGTGATTTCTGCTAGAAAATATACCTCATAAATTAAGAATGTATATAAATTCAAGCATGATAAAGCTTTTTACCTCTACTGGCTGTAGGGAGTAATAACAGCAGTAAATTATGAAGCTCTCAGAAAAAAATCAGATTCAATTCAAAATAAATATTAAATAATAAAAATTTAATTAAAGTTTTATGTTAAATAAATGTTATAATAAAGTTAAAGGATATTAAGCAGTATAAAGAGAAAAAAACTATTTTCACTGACATCAATACTAAATGGTGTTTAATATGTAAAAATACCAATGGATTTTTATACTTGTTTGTATTATGGCCAAGTTAATAAATGCAATTCAAAACAGCATTTATCCCATTAGTAAAAGCACATTAATAATAACATTGACTATTAAATAACACACCTAATCCTATATGTTGTAACTAAGAGATTCCATTGAAATATACTGTTTTTAGAGGCAATTATACCTAAAAAAAGTTCCATATATTTTCAAGATACCAACTTAGAACAAATAATTAAATTGAAACCATACATAAATGTAATGATGTGTTATTTTCTGAAATGCTCAAACTATGAATTCTAGCTCAAATAAGACAGTAACAAATGAAAAACTTAAAATCATTTTAGTGACCCTTTTGAAGGTAATTTGGAATAAGACAGCCTGGGATTCAAGTTCTATGACTCTGAATGAAGCCAAAAGGTAGATAAGAGGCTCAAAGTATTACCACAAAAATGAGTCCCGTAAAGGTAGGCAAGCTACCTGTGGTTCTGGGTTGCTGTATACGTATTAGAAAGAAAGTACATATATTCCATCAGAGATAAATGGCAATGATAATAGCAATAATAAATCCAGAAATCTACAGAATAAACAAACTGTAGTACTAAAGGTGTATTCTTTATGATTATTCTAATAAAAGTAAATAATCTCAGTTGAGACGTTATAGTCCATGGGGTGGCAAAGAGTTGGATATGACTGAGTGACTAATACACTAACATACTTTAACAATAGAAAATGAACACTTATTTTGAGAGCCTATTATTTCTTTTCCCTCTTTCCTTAAACTCATTTTGCATTTCTTGCATTTCCCCCTTATTCCCCTCACTAAATGTTGTCAATTTAACTTTGTATACTGCCCTCATTCTCTCTTCGGAACAGAGGCCTAATACCCCCAGATGCCAGGATTGATGCCTGTGGACAGCTTACAGCTGAGTCCCATCTAGGACTCCTCCTCAGCCCAAGGAAGTTGTCTTAGCCAAAGCTACCCTCCCTCCTGGAGACATCACCTGCCCAAAGTCTAGCTGGTACAGAGGTACAAAGACTCTTGCCTCAAATCTGATATTTCTGAAGGGCCATATCAACTTCAGAGCCTTAGCTACAACTGGCTGAGCCCATTCTTAGGACCACGGCACAGTTCTGCTTCTCCTTCTGCCTGCCGCTTCTCCCCAGATTCCCTCATAGCTGCTTCCAAAGGCATTTCCTCATCAACCTCCTACAGACAAATCATCTCCTGAGAAACATGACCTATGATACTGTGAAGGAAAAGTATTATGTGCTATAGTTCATTTTAAAAGAAATTAACCAAAAGGGTAATCAGTACAAGCTTTAAGAATTTTTGTTTGTTTGTTTGTTTGTTTTTTAGTAGGAAGAGACAAACTCCAAATGGAGAACTAAGAACCTCAAGGTTTTAAACAAAGGATTACCATTCTCGGTATTGTATAGAGTATGATTAATTTTCAAATGTACATGACAACTCACATACGATGCCCAATTGAGGAGAACAATAAAATGTAATCATGAAATTTCAATCCACATCAAAAGACATCCAACGTTAATGCACTACAAGTAGTCAAATATCACGTTTCAATTGTTAAAACACTGAACTGACATGAACTGAAATCTGGGAGAAAGGTTTCTCTCAGCCTGGGTTCTTTTAAAGGGAAGAAGATGTCATTTATTGACAAGGACCCTTTGTTTCCTTTCTTCTGGCTTTTATTGCAATTTCAAGATTAGACTCAAACTTTGCTGGTAAAATTCTACTAAAATACTGTATATTATCATATGACAGTAGAAAAATGTGATTCTACTTTCATAAACTTATGGTGCTTCCATACATGTGATGCTTTTTAATAAAAATGTTCAGGATTAACAGTATCTGGAAAAGATGCAGAGAACAGAACTGATTAGGGACTTATCTATAGAGGAGCAAAGCAAAAAGATTAGGTATTTTCAGTATAGAAAGAGAAAGCTGGAAAGGAGATAACCAAGTGTGAAAAAAATAAGAATAAAAACATAAAATGTATTATTTTCAGTAATTCTTCAGCATACAAAATCCCCTAATAGGTCACCTCCCTCTTACATCTGTGTTCTTTTTTCATTGGATTATACCCTTAAATATTCAAAGCCTCTTGAATCTCATATCTTGAATCTTAAAAGACTTCCTCAACTTCTGAAAAAGAGTTGTATTTATATCTTGTATTTATGTTCTTCACTACTATTCCTAGCCACCTACTCCAGCCTGGCTGCCAATTCTACTGCCCAACAGAATTGTTCCGATTACGTGTACTAGTGACCACAACGCTACTAAAACCATTGGGTAACTTTCATCCTTATTTTACTCCACTTCTCAGCAGTAATTGAACATCCCTTCCACCTTTTAAAAGGTTCTGCTTTATTCTTCTGTGATACCAGGCTCTCATGGTTTTCTTTTTAACTTGCTGGCAGCTCCTTCTGTCTTTAGTCACCTCATACATGTGTTTGTTCATTCACTCATTCATTTGGCAGAATGGAGTCTGGAGACACAAGAGTGAGCAATACAAGACGTGGTTCCTGCAATCACAGAGTTTTATACATCTTCTACAGTTTTACTCTGTACAAGTCGTTCCCCAGTATCACCACTGTGCTGAACATAGCTTTCATCTAGGTCTTCAACTATGCAGAGCTCTTTCTATCTCAAAGCTTTTACATGCATCCTGTCCTCTTCTTAGAGAGATTTGCCCCAGCCAGCCCATCCCTAAAAATGGATTCCATGTTAATTCTTCAGAGAAATTTGCCCTGGTATTCCTCTCTCAATTAGCATATTTTCTTATTTCATTGTACACAACTTTTTTTTTTTCCCTGTAGTAATGGAAATAGATTGCACAGCATTTAAAATAATGAGTCAACAACAGCAAAAAAAAAAAAAAAAAAAAAGCTGTTATCTCACTTCTGGTACAAAAGATGGTTTAGGTGAGAAATACAAATAGGTTCCTAAGAGATTTAACTTCATAAATAAAGCAATCAGGAAAGATAACTGAGTTTTTTAATAATACAGGGTCATACACACCCAAGAATAAACAAGAAAGATTCAAATCCAGGCAAGTTGACTCCAGATTCTAAAATTCAGTAGGGTGATGCATCCTTCGTTCTATGGACACACAACTTTTCCTTCAGCCAGGTTACTCTATTCTCCTTGCAAGCATCACAGAGAGTCTCAAACTTTTAGAGTTCAGTAAGTCTTTGTAGATCTCATAGAAGTAATGCCGAGGAAGGTCGTGCATAGAGCAGAGATAGATAAGGCACTTGTAGCCAGTCTTCTGGTTCTCAGAAGAGAGCTCAGTTGCTACCTCACACTGGACCTTCTCTATAGAAATCAAGTAGAGAGTTACTGAGACAGGCACAGAGCCATATTCCACCTAGGAACACTCTTCCATTACCTACAAAGTATGAGCCATTAATATTCTGGAGTATTTCTCTAAAAAGAGAGCAATCTCTCAAAAATTCAGCTACTTTTGTAAAGAAAGACAATCCTTATGGCCAAATTCAGACTTAATTGAAGAAAGTAGGCAAAACCACTAGACCATTCAGGTATGACCTGAATCAAATCCCTTACGATTATACAGTAGAAGTGACAAATAGATCCAAGGAATTAGATCTCATAGACAGAGTGCTTGAAGAACTATGGACAGAGGTTCCAGACAGTGTACAGTAGGCAGTGATCAAGACCATCCCCAAGAAAAAGAAATGCAAAAAGGCAAAGTGGTTGTCTGAGAAGGCCTTACAAAAATCTATGAATAGAAGAGAAACAAAAGACAAAGGAGAAAAGGAAACATACCCATTTGAAAGCAGAGTTCCAAAGAATAGCAAGGAGAGATAAGAAAGCCTTCCTCAGGGATAAATGCAAAGAAATAGAGGAAAACAATAGAATGGCAAAGACTAGAGATCTCTTCAAGAAAATTAGAGATACCAAGGGAAATTTTCATTCAAAGATGGGCACCGTAAGGACAGAAATGATATGGACCTAACAGAAACAGAATATATTAAGAAGAGGTGGAAAGAATACACAGAAGAACGGTACAAAAAAGATCTTCACAACCCAGATAATCACAATGGTGTGATCACTCACACTCACCTAGAGGCAGACATCGTAGAATGCAAAGTCAAGTGAGCCTTAGGAAGCATCACTATGAGCAAAGCTAGTGGAGATGATGGAATTCCAGTTGAGCTATTTCAAAACCTAAAAGATGATGCTGTGAAAGTGCTGCACTCAATATGCCAGCAAACTTGGAAAACTCAGCAGTAGCCACGGGACTAGAAAAGGTCAGTTTTCATTCCAATCCCAAAGAAAGGCAATGCCAAAGAATGTTCAAACTATCGCACAATTGCACTCATCTCACACACTAGCAAAGTAATGCTCAAAATTCTCCAAGTCAGGCTTCAACAGTACATGAACCGTGAACTTCCGGATGTTCAAGTTAGATTTAGAAAAGGCAGAGAAACCAGATCAAATTGCCAACATCCATTGGATCATTGAAAAAGCAAGAGAATCCCAGAAAAACATCTATTTCTGCTTTATTGACTATTCCAATGCCTTTGACTGTGTGGATCACAATAAACTGTGGAATATTCTTCAAGAGATTGGAATACCAGACCATCTGACTTACCTCCTGAGAAATCTGTATGCAGGTCAAGAAGCAACAGTTAGAACTAGACATGGAACAACAGACTGGTTCAAAATTGGGAAAGGAGTACATCATGGCTGTATATTGTCACATATATTGCTTATTTAACATATATGCACAGTACATCATGATAAATGCTTGAATGGATGAAGCACAAGGTGGAATCAAGACTGCCGGGAGAAATATCAATAACCTCAGATATGCAGATGACACTACACTAATTGCAGAAATCAAAGAACTCAAGAACCACTTAATGAAAGTGAAAGAGGAGAGTGAAAAAGTTGGCTTAAAACTCAACATTCAGTAAACTAAGGTCATGGCATCTGGTCCCATCACTTCATGACAAATAGTTGGGGAAACAGTGACAGACTTTATTTTTGGGGCTTCAAAATCACTGCAGATGGTGACTGCAGCAACGAAATTAAAAGACGCTTGCTCCTTGGAAGAAAATTTATGACCAACCTAGACAGCATATTAAAAAGCAGAGACATTACTTTGTCAACAAAGGTCCATCTAGTCAAAGCTATGGTTTTACCAGTAGTCATTATGGATGTGATAGTTGGACTATAAAGAAAGCTGAATGCCAAAGAATTGATGTTTTTGAACTGTGATGTTGAAGAAGACTCTTGAGTGTCCCTTGAACAGTGAAGAGATCCAACCAGAACATCCTAAAGGAAGTCAGTCCTGAATATTCAATGGAAGGAATGATGTTGAAGCTGAAACTCCAATACTTTAGCCACCTGATGGAAAAAAAATCTGATTCATTTGAAAAGACTCTGATGCTGGGATAGATTGAAGGTGGGAGGAGAAGGGGACGACAGAGGATGAGATGGTTGGATAGTATCACCGACTCAATCGACATAAATTTTAGTAAACCCCAGGAGTTGGTAATGGAGAGTGAGGCCTGGTGTGCTGCAGTCCATGGGGTCGTAGAGTTGGACACGACTGAGCAACTGAACTGAACCGAACTGAATTCAATACAAAAACTTTAATTAAAAAAAAGAATGTATATATGTGTACAGCTGAAAGTCACTTTTCTGGACAGTAGAGACTGGTACAATACTATAAATCAAGTGTACTTCACTAAAGAATTTTAAATAAAAAGTGAATAAAGCCAAAATATGAAATTGCTATTTGGACATTTCCCAGGATTTTTTTTTTTACCATAGAAAAGTTTTTTCCCCCTCTCCATTTACATTTTAAATGTAAAAAAAAAATGAAAATCATATATTTTAAATGGGAACCCACATGTGTATGTGAAAAGCTTTTCTTCCTAAGTGAAGAATACACATAAAAGGCTTACTAGTCTTCAGTCTTGAGTTTTTGAGGGCTTGCATGAGTGGGGCATAGGCAGAGAGCAGGAAAAGAGAGAAGCACATTTGTAGCTGTCTGGGCAGGCTTCTGCTTCAACTGTAATGTTCTAATTTCTCTTAAAGGGGAATGAAATGAATTCAGGGCATTGCTTGTATAACTAAAATGAAATCAATGCACTATCAAAATTAATGTTTTCAAAGAGCAAAAGTAGGCTACTCAAAAGGATTCAAGTCGAGAAAATCAACCTTGGTTTGTTCTCTGTCCTGTTTTCCTCCAGACTATTCCAACACAACCGTGTAAGAGTTCAGTTTAGTCACTTAGTCATGTCCGACTCTTTGCAACCCCATGGACTGCAGCACACCATGCTTCCCTGTCCATCACCAGCTCCTGGAACTTGCTCAGACTCATGTCCATCAAGGAGGTGATGCCATCCAACCATCTTGTCCTCTGTCATCCTCTTCTCCTCCTGACTTCAATCTTTCTCAGCATCAGGGTCTTTTCCAATGAGTCAGTTCTTTGCATCAGGTGGTCAAAGTATTGGAGCTTCAGCTTCAGCATCAGTCCTTCCAAGGAATATTCAGGACTGATCTCCTTTAGGACTGACTGGTTTCCTCCCCTTGCTGTCCGAGGGACTCTCAAGAGTCTTCTCCAACACCACAGTTCAAAAGCATCAATTCTTCGGTGCTGAGCTTTCTTTACGGTCCAAGTCGCACAGGACTACTCACATGACATATGACTACTGAAAAAACCAGAGCTTTGACTAGACAGACCTTTGTTGGCAAAGTAATGTCTCTGCTTTGTATATGCTGTCTAGGTTGGTCATAGCATTTATTCCAACGAGCAAGTGTCTTTTAATTTCATGGCTGCCATTACCATCTGCAGTGATTCTGGAGCCCAAAGACAGTATCCATTTTAAAATCATCCATGTAAAAGTATCCATTGCCAAAGATAACTTTGCACCAATTTTTTACTCTGACTCAGGGAAATCCCCAGAAGCTTTCTCTTTGGGCTGTATTCACCTCAAGAGGATTTCTCACAGAATTTGCTAACAATAGAAATAATTTCTTGGTTATGATGCAGTACCAGCAGGATGTTCAAAATGCCACTGGCCATTCTGTAGTCCTACCTGGCCAGGCCTGCTGTTAGGTACCATATGAGCCATATGGAAATTGCTAAAATAGGAAATAAAGCAGCAGGTTCTGAAGCCACCAGCTTCCCCTGCCATGGTAGAATTAGCAGTAGTCTATGATGCAAAACATTTCTGTCTTTGAAATGCCCAATATCCAAGGAATATCACAAATCTATGGTGCTACACCAAATAGTATTTCCACATATCTTGATTACCTTTTCACCTCTTTGGTGCCTGAAATAGCTACATTTTGAAATTAGAAAATGTACCCAGAAAAATATCCATACAGGCCACATTTTGCTCAGCAGAATTAACATTCTATAGACACTAATGTGATAGGATAGTTTGAAGATGTAATGTAAATTCCCTATAACTGCTAATGTATGTCTGTACTTCCTCCCTGAGAGATAATATCAAGGGATCTTTTTTTTTTTTAACATAAAATTGCTCAGACTTTACTGTAATGTGGGGATAATACAGTGAAGCAATTGCACTAACAAGACGGACTCAGAGGAGTGAAAATCACCAGAAAATCCGCAATAAGGACAAAAACAGCAACAACTGACGTTTAAAAGATGTTTAAGGTCAGGCTCTCTTGAATAAGAAATCCTTGAATAAAGAAATAATACCAATATAAAATGTACAGAAATACCTCCCAACTGAATAAAACTGAGATAATCTCAGAAATATAAATGCTATAAAGGCAATAAATCTGAGATCTTTGCATAAACACATGGCATGCTTTGTTTCCATGGGTAAATTTTCTATAACATATTACTTAACACTGATTGTGAAAATACATGGTATTTACTGTGTAAATTAATATGCACATGGGTGTAGCTTATGTCAAAGACTGGCACAGTATACTATTAACAGTTTTTTGGAGTCAGTGGATAAAAATTTTTTAAAAAGAAAATGATATCAGTAGGTGACCATATTCCTGATGTTGTTTATCTCAAGCAATTGCCATTGAAAAGTGCGATGTTCAGCTACGTTATACAAAATTCCTGTCATTCATGCCATCATCTGTATTATATAATCAGCACTATCAATCATATATTTTCATTGATTTAAGAAAACATTATTTTGGAAATTCTATTGAAAATGGGATAAGACATTTATCATATTCTTCCTACTTAAAAAAAGAAGCTAACCTATGAATATTAAGGAATCCCTAGAAGATAATTTAGAACAGCAGATACACTCCCATATGTATATCTCTGACAGTTAAAAAAAATGCATTAACATTTCTTTATCACAAATTTGCAAAAAGCCTTCAATTTCAAATAAAACAGAATTGAACTCTTGGGTTTACTGACTGCCCAAGCATTCTAAACCCCACTTGACATAGTGGCATAGAGAATTGATAAATCATTAGGCTGCAAATGGCATCTTAGGTTCATCCATTCATCATTCACTTATAAAAGACCTATTTAATATCTGGTATATGTCAGACATGATGCTAAAAACTGGACATATAATGATGAATGAAACATATGTTATCTCTAACCTTTTAAGTCTTACTGTGAGACTTAAAGAAGAGGAGAGATAGAACTCCAGACAAAGGAAACATGCATGAAGGGCTTGAGCCCCAAGAATCGTAAACTAGAAGGGGTTGGCATGGTGAGAGCATAAGAAGCAAAGGAGAGTGGGACCTGAGCAAAGCCTGAAAGGTAGGCAACAAGACATCACCATTGTGAGAGGTCTGTACTTCATGGTCATCATGAAGTCATTCAAAGAATACAAGCAGCATGACCGGGATCTAAGCCTTAAGCAGACTGTTTAGAGAGTGCTATAGAAAATACAACCTCAATATCTTCCTAAGATTTTTTTTCCTACTGCCAGAAACCAACCCCCTGCATGATGAAATTCATCCATCCGTCCCATACATCTGGGAAGAATGGTCAAAAGCAAGCATCCCAAGAGGAAAGTATTTTCACATACCAAGTTCTGCCAGAGATTCCCCAGGCTTATGGGAAGTTTTCCACCTCATTCTCATGATGGCAGACCTTTTTTTAGCCAATTGCAGAACCACAGTCAGACAATTGTGATCTTCCATGGATTTGATCCCCTAGAACTTTCATTCCCGTGATGCTCACAAAGCTGCAGAGAAATGCAGTTACGTCAAATCAAAAAGTTAGGGAAATGGATATGGGAGGAAAAGGGATGTGTATCCTGAACACTTCTCCTACATGGAGTGGGGGTGAAGGGAACAGGTCGATGGAAGTGGATTCCAGGGATAGATTCTGGGTAGTGCTGGAAGCCTGCAGAACTGATCAGCAGATGCCTGGATCTAGGGCAGTGCTATGAAAAGTAAGTCAAAGTGCTAGCTGCTCAGTCATGTCTAACTCTTTCTGACTCCATGAACTGAAGCCCACCAGGCTCCTCTGTCCATGGGATTCTCCAGGCAAGAATACTGGAATGTGTAGCCATCCTCTTCTCCAGGGATCTTCCCAATCCAGGGATCAAACTGGATCTCCTGTATTGCAGGCAGATTCTTTACTGTCTTAGCCACCAGGGAAGCCCAAACCACAATAATAAAGCATCACGAAATATCTGCAATGATAAAAACTAATTTAATTGTGGGGTGCAAAGCTTCACAGATACTTCTTCACCAAAGCTTTTAAAAACATCAGTTGTTCATTTTCTTGGAGGACCTCCAGAAGGAATGAGTTTCCTTACTTTTCTAAAATAATCCAAATCGATGGGATGACACAACCTA
The DNA here is from genome assembly GCF_963930625.1 of Muntiacus reevesi. Lineage (NCBI taxonomy): Eukaryota > Metazoa > Chordata > Mammalia > Artiodactyla > Cervidae > Muntiacus > Muntiacus reevesi. The sequence continues at coordinate 211,448,352 of NC_089249.1, forward strand.
GAGCAGTTTCTTTGGTTTCTGTCTATGTCTGTTGACACCGAATTATGTCAAAAAGACAATACTATTTCTCCTCTGTTGCCCAGTTAATGGCAACCCACTCTAGTATTCTTGCCTGGAGAATTCCATGAACAGAGGAGCCTGGAAGACTGGCCATGGGGTTGCAAAGAGTCAGACACGGCTGAAGCTACTGAGCACGTACACCTAGTTAGTGTTTCAAAGGAATCTGACTGTTTTCTACAGGATGAAAGGAAAATCTGAAAAAAATCAAATTGCCTCTTAAACACCAAAACTGCCCAAATAAATACACTAAGTGAGTGGGAAGTTGCTTGAAGTCTGAGTTTTCTAAATATTGAATTAACCTGACATAGGCAGAGATGGGGAGGGGCTATAGCAAGAAATCCCACCAAGAACTGAGAAATAAGAGAGATAAGGTTTCCCTCTGAAAATTAAATTATAAAATAACCACATAATAGGTGAGAGAGAAACAAGCTGACTCATTTTGAAGAGTCACAAATGGCTCCCTGACATGGAAACCTGATTATAATGAAACTAAAGCCAAAAAATAATGCATCAGTCAGAGGGAAATCAGCAATGAGATTTGAGAAAACTATAAAGGACAAACATTTTTAGAGTTCTGGTGCAAGGAAGAGAATGATTTTGCCCAAGGAGGAGTTCTCTCTGGTTCCACGGACAAATAAAATCTTGATGCCATTCAACCTAAACTGATTTTGTGCAACCAGTAAAGGTTTTTAAAATATATTCTGGTCTGTCAACTAGATTGCCTTTGGGAAGAAATCAGCTAGCCAAAAAATAATAGTCCCTTTAGTAGTGCTATTTTCATTACACGTTAATATGCCAGCATTCTGCTTGTTTCCATTAATTTCTGGGAGCTTGCATGTTGGATGTTAAGAGACAGACTCACATCCAGAATGCCAATAAATCAGGTTTCTGAAACTGTAAAGCTGAAAACCAGACCATATCATATAATATCATCTTGCAAACCTGATATTAGTGTGTCCAAACAAGTAGGGAAAACACAACCCATACATTTGGCAGATGAGATCATTAAAGGCACATGGCTTCTATGTGCACAACCAGAACTGGAATCTGGCTCTCCTGATTCCCTGTCCACCTTGTATCAGAAATGTATGTAACACACTAATTATCTATTGACTCTCTGTCCAAATTCCAGAGTGTGGGATAAATAAGAATTCCCTAGGTATTCCAATTCAACACTGCTAAGTTGAATTCATAATTAAGTGATTTTTCAAACTCCCCCTCACCATCACCCACTGCATCCTATCTCCTTCTTCACTGGCCATGTATGAGGCTGTCTCTGAAAGTTTAAAAAAACAGTAGCATCATACCATGTCTAACACCCAATATGTGGGTACAGATGGCATTTCATAGGACATGATCCTTTTCTATAAATGACAGAAAGTGAAAAGTAATCCTTCAAAGATAGCAGGCTCTTCTGCACAATGATAACATGCCAGAGAGTAATTTTTCATCTTAGCAATTTCAACTGAGGAGCCAGTTTCAACTGTCAAGACTTATCCATTTCTCATGTTTCCATTATGAACTGTATTCTAACATACATTAACAAGCTCCCACGGAATGTCCTGAATGTTACTATTTAGTATTTAAGCAGCTTTCTGAGAACACAAAGTGTCCTGCCAATCATGGGTACTTTGCTACTAATACCATCTCTTTGGAGGCAGGCATAAATCATTCTCACTTTAACAGCTAAGAAGCTAAGTTGGAGTAAGTTAATAACAAAACTGTTTTAATAATAAGTCCAGTTAGGATAAAATATGCATTTACCCAATTTGGGCCATTCTCTTGTGAGACTGTTTTAACTCTTCATGGACTAGCTCTTTTCGAAACTTTCTTTTGGGCTAATAGAAACCTCCCTGGTAAACTAGTCCAAATATATACATGGAGAAGGCAGTTTAAGGTACAGAAAACCAGGAGCCTTGTCATGTCAGAAACTCAGCAGGTCGAGTTGGAAAAAAAAAACCCTGATGAAAGGACATTAAGTCCTGATAAGCTGTTATAGATTAAATATTACTCAGTGAAGGCACAAAATTCCAACTTAGGAGGTTATTCACTATTACTGAACATTTCTGATTGAATAGATAAATAAAAACTGAACTGTCTTGATATTCTCATATCTAGTTCATATTAATTTCTTCCTAAGTGAAAGTGAAAGTTGCTTAGTTGCATCCGACGCTTTGTGACCCCATGGACTTGTCCATGGAATTCTCCAGGCCAAAATACTGGAGTGGGTAGCCTTTCCCTTCTCCAGGGGATGTTCCCAACCCAGGGATTGAACCCAGGTCTCCCGCCTTGCAGGCAGATTTTTTACCAGCTGAGCCACAAGGGAAGCCCAATTTCTTCCTGCTCTAACTCAAATACTATAAAGTAAAATCCTGGTGCCTTTAACATTGAGGGGCTGCCCTGGTGACTCAGAAGGTGAAGAATCTGCCCACAATGTGGGAGACCCTGGTTCAATTCCTGGGTCAGGAAGATCCCCTGGAGATGAAAATGGCAACTTCCTCCAATATTCTTGCCTGAAGAATTCCATGGACAGAGGAGTCTGGTGGGCTACACTCCACGGGGTTGCAAAATGTTGAACATGATCGAGCCACTAACACTTTCATTTTCTTTAACATTGAAAGAAAATAAAAACTCAACGGCTTCCAGTAGCATAAAATTGATGAAATTTTAATTTTAAAATTTAAAATCCCCTACTCCCAGTAACATCCAGAAGCTAGTACATTTAACTCCAAAGAATGACGGAAGAAACTCAATAGATAAAAGAAATCCTCAGTGGGGAAGCCCTTCTATGCTATTGTTTCCTGCATCTCCCATGGAGAATAAAATGCTTCTGCCACCTAGCATACTCTCCAGCATGTGATTGCATCTAATTGAAAAAGTTCAGTAGCCCAAGTGACTTGCCATTGATCTTCTGGTGGTCTCAGCCAGGCCTTCTGCTATCACAGGATCCTAGAGCATATGGTTGTAAACAGTCCTTCAGATGTATACAGAGAACTCAGCAGAAGTCCAGGGGTAATCTGGCCTGCAGATGTATGATTATACCAGTGGGCCTGTGTTACTCATAAACCATGCAAGTTAAAGTATTTACAAAATGAATACAAGAAACACAAAGTACACATGAATGTAAAAGATAAGGATTTATTGCACTACTGAATTTTGCCTACCAATTAGAAATTTGTTTCTAGATTCATGGGTATATAAAATGAAAGTGAAAGTGAAAGTTGCTCAGTCATGTCCAGCTCTTTGCGATCCCATGGACCATACAGTTCATAGAATTCTCCAGGCCAGAATACTGGAGCTCTCCAGCCGATATTCCCAACCCAGGTCTCCCTCATTGCAGGTGGATTCTTTACCAGATGAGCCACAATGGAAGCCCATGATATAACAAAAGGGCTATGAAATCTGAATCAACAATAACCTATTTTAGAGTGAGAGCAAGTTTCGTCAGTAAATATTTCAATTTTACAAGTTTTATTTGACTAAGAAAAACAAATGACCACCATTCAATTTCATACAACAGAAGTTACAGGTTATACAGGGGAAAAAAACACATAATAATGAATATTTAAATTCAGATGATGATAAGTGTAGTAAGTCTCATGACATTTTAGTTTAACTAATCTACAGGCAGCATTTATACATTTAACATATTCACTGTTTGATACAGCAAACCATAAACATAAAATAGCTTTCTCCCCAAACAAATGTCTTACTTAAAACCCATGACGATGATCCCTGCATATGGGGAAAACATTCAAAACGTAAAAGTGTTTGCAGAGAGATATTATCCACATAAGGCACTGTTAAGTAAAGACAGATTTTATAAGCATATTCTTTATATACTGGGAAAGCCTGAGCCTCTAAATACAGGAATTTAATGATATAAAGAGGGATAATACCATCGTTTTAAAGCCTTTCCTTTCTACTGTAATTTCTAAAGCAGTTGAAACAGCCTAGATTACCATCTATCGAAAGGAAACTGATTTTATCATATTGCCGCAGACAGCTACTGAAGGGGGCAAATTGTCATTAGTCTCCACATTTGCTCCTCTACGTTGCTATAACAATTGAAAATCACATTCAATTGCACATAAAAAAAAAAGTCTGCTTTCAGCACATAGGGGTTTATGTAATAGAAAGCCCAATTTTAAGTAGTCCAGGATGATGCAAAACCCATCAGAAGTGTGGAATGAATACTCCAGACACCATCCATCTTGGTGTCTGGCATGCATCCTCATGGTCCCAAAAGGACAACTTTGTCTTTGGGCGTCACATCTCTATGCCAGGCAACAGGAAGGGGAGGGAAGGAAGGAAAAGGAGAAAAGGTATGTACAGCATCTGCCCGCTTTTAAAAGTGTCCCCATACGTGTTACCAACGACTTATATTTTGAAATGACTGACCTGACTATGTCCCTTTTTAGTAAGAGAAGCAGAAAAATGTAGTTATTTAGAATGGGCACGTTAGTGTCTCAAATCAAAGTAAGATTCTGACATGAAGGGAGAAAGAGGCACAGACAGTGGGTAGGCACCAAGCTGTGGCTTGCTGTTACAAAGATACTGCTTTGCTGTCCAGGTACTTCTGTGTACAACCCAACAGAACACAGTTCTGAAAGTCTCAGAAAAGGAGATTCCGTTTGTACTCGTTCTTTTTATCAGGCAGTGACTGCTGCCCCAAAGACACCCAAGCTCAAACTGCCATATTCAACACACGAGAGTGACTTCGAAACACTAATAGTCAACCCACGTGCTTTTTCCCTTCTCCAACCCTCATCTCGCCAGCTTGAAAGAAAGGTCATGAAAGAACTGGATTTATCCTCATACCCTGTATTTGTAGAACATCAGACCATATCTCCTAATGAAATTTTTAAACACTTTTTTGGAAATAGCTAATCCAAATATAGTCTAATATGTTTAAATTTTGGTTTGCAGGAATTTTTTCCAAAATACCATTGTTTTTGTCCTTCCCTTATAAGATAGGATAAAAATGGATAAAAACGGATAAAAAATGTCAAAATTCCAAGTTAAAACAAGGACACACAGGCAGTAACTAGAAGGTAATTCATATGAAAATAGCCTACAGTCTCTGGATAGTATGCATGTCTATCTGTTTATTCATTTGTTTTTAAAGTATCGTTGCTGAGAAATCAGTATTTTTTAAAAATATTTATTTCTTTATTTCTTTGGCTGCCTCAGGTCCTGGTTGCATCATGCAGGATCTTTCCTTGTGGACTCTCTAGCTGTGGTGCACAGGCTTGGTTGCTCCGTATTATGGGATCTTATGGGATCCTATGGGATTATAGGATCTTAGTTTCCTGACCAGGGATCAAACCCACATCCCCTGCGTTCCAAGGAGGATTCTTAACCACTGGGCCACCAGAGGAGCCCCAGAAATCAGTATTTTTCAGTTCTCATGAACTTTATCACATGATATGAGTTTACAAGTAAATGTGACAAAACAAGATACATTTTGTGCCCAAGAAGGTGAAAATACATATACAAATTATAGAAATACATATCCATATTTCAGAAGAGTAGTAAGTTTTAAAAGTAGGTATTATGTATCAGTTTCAAGCATATAGAGCAAATAATTCATGAATAATTTTTATGTTATACAGTTTTTGAGATTACTCATAGAGAAAAGACTACAAATGGTTTCAACCTGTTTAAAAGTTTACTCTGTAGTGATCTGTTATAAAAGAAAAATGGAAAATTCCCTGCCACTTTTTCCATTAAAATAAACGCCAAATGTATAACTGCCAAACATATGTAACCTTTGTCTTCCAGTGATGGATAGCCTGATAATTCTTATGATGAACAGTCTTAAACTAAATTTTGAGAGGCAAGTTTTGGAATTTCAGCTTCACTCTACATCTGGTAAGTGAGGTGCAAAGGAGTTCATTTGGGAAATCCATTTATGATTGAATACCTGCCCAAGCAGGAAGCAAAAACCACGTTCAAACATGTTTAAAGTAACCCACTTCCTGTTAAAATTTCTTGCCCAAGACTTGGATTGTTTTTATTGCATTTGTTCAGAAACACTTTAATAATCAGATAGATTAGAAATTATTTCTTTATTAAGCACCCTGTCAGTGTTGCTTTAGACATAAGAGTTTCCAATTCAAATACTTATGATGAGCCTCATTAAACTTATATTATCCTGAAGCTAATTTCTAGGAGTCAGAAAAGTGTTTGGAAGGGGAGAAGAAAGAGGAGAAGAGAAGGCAGAGAGGATTAATCAGGTGGAATATTTTTTAACATTATTCTTGAAACCACTCCAACACAGCTTGATTCTCCAGATTACATTCCAAATGTTTAGAAAAAAATAATACTAAATTGAGAAAATTCCTAAAAACCCAGAGAGGTGCTACAATAATAGATGCCAACATCAGGCACAAGTGTTCCTACCTTCTAAAATCAACCACTTCCTTCTGTACTCATGAGTCAGTGGGATCAGATCCTTGAGAATGCAGAGGGTTTCTCTGCCTACAGATCCATGACTGTGGGCCCTGTAGGATTTAATGTGACAATGCAGGTAATCCCAGAGTATGTGGGTCTCTGACACTCACATTTAATAAGCCTAAGAAGCAGTAAGAAAAGGCCAGAGGTGCTGTCATCCAACTTGAGAGTCTAGGCTTTAGGGGGACTGCATGGCTGAGAAGCAAGAAACTGGTCGGTGCACTTTTCTAAGTTCCTGCCTGAGCTCCTCTTTAATGACCACATCATCATTTTCCTCCAGAGACCCTGCCCTCTTGGACCAGATGTTCACTGCCCACGTTACCCCTATGAAGGGTGACTCACTGCTCTCCTTGTTCACTGGACATGCTTCTCAAAGACAAGTAAGAGAGTTTCCTTTCAACATGTGAACACAGTACTTCATGGCAGGCAGGCAGTCACAGGTAGTAGGAGGAAAAGATTTTAGGAATATCTCCACAATGTCTTAAGGAACTTAGCTTCATGGATAAGAAACACCTGGTAAAATTTTAAAGAGATTCCTCTCTCTTGATTTGTCTCCACTAGGATATGATATGCCATGAGACCCTAAATTCCTGCTGCTTCGGATGTGTTGCTAATGACTTTTCCAACTTGAGATGATGGAACATGGTTGGTTGTTAATGTCCAGCAGAATCAGCACCAAGGCCAGGGCTGAAAGAAGGGTGTGGGTGGCGAGGGGCCTCAGCCTCCTCTAGAAACCATTGTGTGGCCAAGGGCTGGAATACTTTACAGTTTTTTCAAGGAAGTGGGAGTCTTACTTGTACGAAAATAAATGTCCTCAGTTCAGGAGGTTATCTGAATCTCTCTGCCCTGAGTCCTCCCACCATACTTTAGGAATAGTGCCACTGGATTCCAGATTTCCCCTGCATTGACTCTGTATCTGTTATTATTTCTATTAGAGCATTCACACTATCAATAAACACATTTTTCCTACACCTAAAATGACATCGCATAAAATTATGCCACTTCATAGAAATAATAAATGAATGAAATTATGTATATTTTTAAAAAAACACTTTAAATTCTTATAATGTGCCTCATTTTAAGTAAATGTTTTTCAAAATTTGCATTTTCTCTCCTTTTCCCTCCTTTCATTAAACATGAATACTTTAGTCTCTAGAGTCTGAAATGTTTTCTCAGGTTTTTTATGACATTTACAAAAATTTTCAATACTTAATTTTCTAATTTATTCTTAAACTTTCTTAGAATTGATGGTGGAATTTGATGTTTTTAAGATTAACTGAATGTGCAACAATTAACTTTTTTAACCTAGTGGCCCCTGCTATTTATGTGCTTCAACATAACATAGAAATGTGAGCCAGTAACATATTTTTTGCATAAAAAGATAAGTTACAGGTTATTTGAGCTAAACATTTCACTAGTTAATATGAGAAGACTTTTAAGTTACAGGTTACTTGAGCTAAACATTTCACTAGTTAATATGAGAAGGCTTTTAAATGGATAGAAAGGTTCCTTTGCCTCCTAAAAGGAGAATTTTTGCCTAAGAAGAAATCCCTTTTTTAGATAAAACTTCATTAACTCTACATTAAACTCATAGATCATGGGTGCTAGGAAAAAATCAATTACTCATTTTATTAGGGTGAACCAGAAACAGCCAGTATGGAAGTGTTTGACCAACAAAAATGGCAATATCATATGCTTCAGCTAATAAAAAGAAAACTGCCTCCCAGAGGGGTTAAGGGACTTGTCCAAGGTTAGTAACAAAGCTGGAATCCAAAGCAAGACCTCTGGTTTCCCACACCAGGTGGCCTTGCATTTTAAGCACACAGAGCCACTTAACATACCAGTTGTCTTTTTATTACAGTTGCTGTTTTCTACCACTTAAAACACTCCTGTCACACATACAAGGCAGAATTTAAAAGATTTTCTGCCTGAGGAGTAACAAAGGCAATACAAAGAATATAAGACTTGACTAGATACTGTACGGGGTTTAAATGGGTTAACTATTACAATTTTAGCATCTGCTTTTGAAAACAGTATTTTTTGGATTTCTTTAAGAGTTAGGAAAGTGACACTTTCAGTTGTACAATGGAAACATAGATAAGAGCAGACATATGAAGAAAAATAAGAATAAAGAGAACACATAAAAGAAAACTGATATATGTATTTTGATGCATACTCTGTTATTTAAATTTTTCTGTGCTTCTCTATTTCCTTTTAAATGAGTCCATTGTTTGCTGGGAAAAAAAGAGTTTGCATGACTTCTGATGAGTATTGACAAAATGTCCTTCAGAAATATTGTTCCAATTTACACTCTCATTAGCTTTATTTTGAAAATGCTTGATTCTCTCCTCCTCTACACAGTGACTTTTTAAAAGTACACCAGCCTTTCGTTTCTTTTTCTTCTTTTGTGAACCACTGGATCACATTCTCTGATATTTTTTATTTGTATAGTTGCATTTATTTCTATAAAAGAAATCTAACCAACATATAGAAATGTCAGCTTAATGTAAATGTCCTTTAAACTATAGAGAAGAAATGTTTATTAAATATATCCCTTTAAAATAGGGTTTAAAAATGTGGCAAATAACTTCTTTTTCATCATACCATCATAAATTAAACATTCTTAGAAGTTAGTCTTTACTTATCAAGAGTCCACATTATATATGTATGTTTATGTGTGTGTGCATATGTGTGTATTTTAGTATCTCTAAGTCCTCCTTTTTTTCTAGACAAAAGAAACATCTGGCACATAGTTAAACTTTTGATGGATATACTATCCTATTTTCAGTTTCATCAGCGTAAATGTTTAAATCTATTTTCACTTAAAAGTTACTGATAGGATTCAGATGTAACGTTCAATTAATTTACTTTATGTGATTAAGTTAAGTATGTCATTCACAAAGGCTAAACCCAATTCTGAACATTTCTTCATTTAATTTATGTTAATTAAATTAATCTATTCTAATTAAATTAATTAGAATTAATTTATTCTACACATTTCTACCTTCCTCTGACCTTTCACATTTACTATATATATTCAGGAAAACTATTCTGTATTATTTCAAGTTAACAACTTTAATGCTTCTATGAATAAATTTAAAAGCATCTCTCCTGAATTCTCTGGGGGCAACTGCTCACTCTTCTCATCTTCCATTTCTAATGTCGTTCATATCATAGTCGCTCACTTTGTTTTTTAAGGTTTCTTAGTTATTATGTAAGAAAATATCATAAAATTAAAACATGAAATTCTTATCCTAGCACTGAATTCTATTCAACTTACAAGGCAAACAAAGAAAAGAGTATAAAATTTATGTAGTTTAGCATGAACTCAAATAATTACGATTCTCTTCTCATGAACTGACTTTAATCAGCATGCTACAAGATCCATTCTTTTAAATAACAAAACATAACATTAAGGTATGTCCTTCAGTGAAATTCTCTATTTGAATTGAATGAGATTGACAGAAAATATGCATTTTTTAAGAGGGAATCTGCTTTTCATGTGGTGCATGCTCAGTCCTGTCTGACTCTGCAACCCCATGAACTGTAGCCCACTCAGGCTCCTCTGGTCCACAGATTTTCTAAGCAGGAATATTGGAGTGGGTGCCATTTCCTTCCATGGGATCTTCCCAACCCAGGGATCAAACCCAACTCCTGCTTAACAGGCAGATTCTTTACCACTCTGCCACGTGAGAAGCCCCACTGCATGATGGGCACTGCTCTAAACTAAGAGAACAAAGTAATATAAGACATACGAGGTGTTTGCTCTCATGGAACATATACTCTGACTATAAGGAAGAAAATGCCCAGTGGGCAATATGCTCATTAAAGAAAAAAAAGATGGCATTTTTCTTATTAGATAATTATATTTGTAATTCTGTTTCCCTGCTAAATTTCATTTAAAAACATATGGAAATTATGGTGATTAAAGCAACAAAAAAAGAGCCGTTAATCTTTAGTTTCTGTTAGAATAACAGATCAGATACTAAATCAAATTTTGGTATTTCTTGGTTCTCTTTAGTAATGGAATCCTATTTGAATATAATCAGCAAACTATTTCAGAATTTATTTTGGACAAGAAATATTCTAGGCAAATTGCAACATATTTTACCTAACTCTATAAAAATACTACAATCTAAAATTTTCTTTATCACTTACCAAATTCTGTGATTAATGAAACTTGTATTAAGATTTTCTTAAGTGCACAAAAGCATTTTTTAAAGTTATACTCCTAGCCATGTATTGGTTTCCACCTGCACTGAGAAAAGTAGTATGCTTTCAATAATTTATAAAAAATATTTAATATAATGTAGTATTATTTAGATCTCTATTTTCAAAAAACACAAGGTCTTCCATGTCCTTCTCCTATACTAAAAATGGAACCAATATCTGTAATGATATCTTTTAAGATGCTGGTTAAGTGTCTGTGTTATTTTTGAAAATTATCAAATATCAAAGGGAAATAAGTTAGTCAAAGTGCTGTCCGCTATGTACTTCTTTGTCAAAAAGTACTTCAGGTCATTGCCAAGTTCAGGAGTACTATACAGCGTGACTTTGAAGAGGACATATGAAAACATTAATTCAATCAGTTATCATACATTTTCTATTGGCTTAAGAATCTGCCTGCAAGGCAGGAAACCTGGGTTCAATCCCTGGGTCAGGAAGATCCCCTGGAGAAGGGAATGGCAACCCACTCCAGTATCCTTGCCTGGAGAATTCCAAAGACAGAGAAGGCTGTCAGTCTACAGTCCATGGGGTCTCAAAGAGTTGGACATGCCTGAGCAACTAACACTTCCATCTATAGTAAAATAAGACAATTTTATATAACTGCATAGGAGATCAAAGTTTCTTACTAAACAGTTCTTAATTGGTTTAGATTCCCTTACAATTTAAAGCCATCATCCTCTTGTGTAAACTCAGACATGAAAGTCAAAGTTGCTCAGTCATGTCCGACTCTTTGTAACCCCATGGACTACACAGTTCAGGGGATTCTTCAGGCCAGAAAACTGGAGTGGGTAGCCCTTCCCTTCTCCAGTGGATCTTCCCGACCCAGGGATCAAACCCAGGTCTCCGGCATTGCAGGCAGATTCTTTACCAGCTGAGTCACTAGGGAAGCCAAACTTAGTAAATAATCTCCCATCTGCAGTAAATGTTATAATGGCATTCTAACTCTATACAAAGCAAGCTTATTACTATATTTTTAAATTAAATGATAGAACCTGCTCTTTTTTTTTTCTCTGCAACTCTGTTCAGTTATCAGTGCTTTTTTAAAATTACATCCCTTTTCTCCATCAATTTTCCTGAAGAAAGAAGACATGATCAGAAGCCAATAAAAATTTAATATGGTTAGAAATGTTTCAAATCTAAGAAAGAGCTAAGTGTAGCAATATAAGTGTTATCTCCAATAAATACTATTAAATCAGTAGTGACCAAAAAAAGCATTATGAACAGGAATTCAGATAGTGGTCCACTAACGATCCCCACCTAGCCAAAAAAAAAAAAAAAAAAAAAAATTCAAGAAGTGTTATTGGCCAACCTAGTATTAAATACAGAGTATATCAGGATCTAGGGTTGTCGGTGAGTAATGGAATTCATTAGACATTATATTTATTAGTAATAACAACTTCAGGGAGCAGATGTTAAGTTCTCAAGCATTTTGGTGGATACTGTCTATAATGAAACAACCCCAAATAGACATCGGTGCCATATTATCATTCTGCATATTTTAAAAATATGTTTCCCCAATGGTATACAATGCAGTTTGTTATGAATAAGGTTAAAGCATTGAATAATTCTCCCCTTAAAATATATAGTATGAATGTTGAGTATTAGATTCATTTAAAATGCACTAATCGTTATAATATCAAAGTATTTCCAGGGAGTAAAGCTTAGAAAACAATGTCTCTGAAAGTCACTTAAATTAATTTATTCTTTCTATTCTTTTTTATCAATGCTTCGTCTGACTATGAGCAATAGTAGGCATCAAAGTAGTTTAAAATAGTAGGCATCAAAGTAGTTTAAAAACTGTAGGGCATTAATCGAATATAAGTAACAATCTTATGCATCAGTTTAGAAAAATTCACTTCAAACAGTAGCCTCAGATTTTTAAAAATTTCTGAATAGTAATAATTTAGTTAAGTTTACAATTTAAAATTATTTTCTATATATGCTAGCAGTTTTAATATTCTATATTAAATGAGAGTAATATATAATATGTATATATAATACATAAAGTAATATGTACATTATTTAAGGGCTTCTCTGGTGGCTCAGATGGTAAAGAACCCTGTAATGCATGAGACTTGGGTTCAATCCTTGGTTCAGAAAGATTTCTGAATTTATAATTTGTTATTCCTAGAGATACCTTCGTTATTTCTTAAGGTATCTTGAAACCAATGTATTTAGATGATGTTTCAGTATATTAAAATAAAATTTTGTCAATTATTTAAATACTTTAAGTTCTATATTCAAAGACACACCTCTAGTTAATACAGCTTTTGTTTTTTAAATTTTAGCATGTTGGAGGATTCCTGTTCATATTCAAATTGCCCAACTAATACCTAGACTTCAGGTTTAAAAACTGAGGAAAATTCTGATCTTTAAAGACAAGTGTTCAAGAAATCCACTAATTCCCCTGACTCAAATGGACAGGTTGAAATTACACATATGAAAAGACAGACACAATCAAATCCCTACAGGAAAGGGGAGAAAGAATGCTGTCTATACAATACATTGAAAATTCACTAACTGGACAATATAATCTCCAGAGTAAAAAAAAAAAATATATATATATATATATATATACATATATCAGGTAAAGAAGGCCTTATTTCTACATTAATGTGTGTTCTTTAGTATCTGAATAAGCTAATTATAAGTACTCATATTTTTGAACATTAGAGGGAGTACACAAAAGAAAAAAAGAAAAAAGAGGCCAAATACAAATATTATCTAGATTCTGAATGTTTTGCATATCAGGTCTTCTCAACAAATTGCTTGCTTATTTCTTATGGACATAGTGGAATGATTAAAACATATTTAAACAGTATCCAATATCTCTTTTGCATGTCATTTTCCAGTCAATTTAAAATTTATAATGACAAATGGTAAGACAGGTACACAATATTCAAAAAGCAGGAAAACGTAGTAAATGCTGTAAAAAAAAAAGTATATATATATATATATATTTGTTTGTTTTCTCCACATTTTGGCTTACACACTTGATTAGAAGAAAGTAGAATTGCATCTAATGTGCTTCAAAGAGCTTAGAATGACAACTCTGATCTTTAGGGAATAATGAGCTCTGAAATCAAAGCCAGACTTGTCTGAAGGTGAGGGCCTAAAGTTACACCACATTCAGGGTTTAAACAGAAAGGATGTCTCTAGAATTTCCATATGGGAGGGATAATAAGGCAGCCAGTGACTGGGTTCAAGAAAGGTGAGACTTGATGAGTTAATGTCTTTTCAACACTGAGAACCTTACACAACACATAGTAAACATTACTGAGAGATCCTCGGTCCATTCCAAAGAACATGAACTGGGTTTAGTGTAGTGGGTTCAGTGAGGTGAGTAGATTACAAATGTCAAAGCAGGGGACCAAGAGCTGCCTCCAGCCAACCTACAAACTCCCACCACATGAAAAGGCAGAAAGATAAAGAATCCAGGGAAAAAGTCTTTAGAGAGCATCTACTACTGTTCTTTCTCTCTGACTGATACATATGCATTGGAAAGTGAAAGGTAATAGCTTGATCTTTGAGAACTTTCAGGAACACGATTTGGAAGAGCCTCAGTTATTCATAAATTCATTTAATGAGCACCTATTACATGATAGCCACTGCTCTAGTTCCTTGAGATATATAAAAGACAGGTCACTGACCTCGAGGAGTGAATATTCTAGATGTGGGAAACAAACAATGAATACCAGAAATAAGCTGTTGAGTATATCAGAAACTATTCAGAAAGAGAGAAAAGTTGAACTAGGAAAAGAAAGATAGAGGATGCCAGAGTATATAGTAACACATGGAGCCGCCAGAATCAGCTGTGGTGGGATAGCACATGAGGGCAACTTTAATAAGATAATAGAGCGGTAGAGCAGTTACCTATGGAAATGTGGATGACACATTCATGCCTGAAATAGCCAAGATTAATGAAGCTGAAGCAGAGAGAGCCAAAAAACTAGTAAGTGAGCATGAAAGTGGAAGTCGGCATGAAAACAGGGGTGAAAGGAAATGTGGGGCCTTGTAACTACTGTAAGCACTTTGAGATGAACGGCCAATCATTACACAGATTTGAGAATAACAATATGATCGTGATTTACCCAGACTGCTGAGCTAAAAATGAGGGCTCAAGGAAGCAAAAGAGAAGAACAATCAGGATGTTAGTGTAGCAGCTAAAGTGAGAGAGGATGTTGCTACCATGGACAAGTGTGGTAGCAGCAGAGGAACTGGTCAAATTCTACAAATATTTTGAAGGTACAGCCATCACTTGTGATGAATTTGACTCTAACACTATCTGTTGACTCGGGAGAGACTACAAAAGAAAAGTTTTGAGGGAAAGAGAAAAACAGTATTCCAATTTGCACACAAAAAAGTGAAGATGTCTTTTAAGACATTCAGGTAGAGTTACAGAGAAGACCACTGATCTTATAAAACTGGAAGAAAGGTCTGGAGAAACCAGGGTTCTCTGCCATGGGGATTCTCCAGGCAAAGAATACTGGAGTGGGTTGCTACGCCCTCCTTCAGGGGATCTTCCCAATCCAGAGATCAAATCTAGGTCTCCTGCGTGGCATGTGGAGTCTTTACCATCTGGGGAAGCTCCAGGTAGAGTACAGGTCTGATCAAAGGGGGTTTAGGAAAGAGTTAGATGAAATAGGTGATGGCAAGTATAATACTCAGGATATTCGATAAAAGAGAGCTAAAAAGTGGAATGGTAATTTTCAAGGCAAGTGGAGTCAAGAGACGGCTTTACTATTATCATTATTTTCACTTTTACATTCATGGGAATCATCTGGGGAGAATGAACAAAAGATAATACAGGAGAAATAGGTGAGAATTGTTAGTGATTTTCTTGAGTAGATGAGAAAGGACAGGCTGTCATGCACAAGTAGAATTACTGAGTTCTAGTCCCTAACATCTTTAGTATGTATTACTCACAACTGGATCCTCAAATTTAAGTTCCTCATCAGATAACAAGAGTAAGACTTTAAAAATGTTGCAATGAATATTACATGGTTACTAACTAAAAGAGAAAGGTTACTAATTTTTTTTTTTAAGGCACAATCATGGAACGATTATTAAGGAACATGAGAAAACATAACTGAGTGGCATAGTGACCATGAACGAGGAATACAGAATTCAAGTTGGGTTAAAAAATGTGATGTCAAGATTGTCTGGGATGGTCTCTATTTTACTCCCCAAAGAAGAGGAGATAAGGCCAAGCTATAAAAATGGAACTGCTAGATATCAGCCTGGAAGTCTGGGTTTGTTCATTTGACATTTTAAGTACCAGGAGAATAGTGTGTGATCTTTTAAGCAGGGGAGTGGCCTGGAGAAAGCAGTGTATTAAGAAGATTAATCTGGTAGTGTTTAAAGAATGAACTGGCAGAGGAGAAGCGAACAAGAGACAGATAGCTCTCGGGCTATTAAAACATCATCCATGAAATTCACAGCATAAGGATTAGACAGGTGGCAGCAGGAAGGAAGGCAGTCAATCTGAAACCCCCTATTTAGAAGAATTTACAAGACTTACCAATGATTTTATGCTCCTGCTGGACCAGGAGCTTTTCTTTCACAGCCTTTAACATTCCTTAAAAAATATTACCTCTGGTATTATTTGAGTAATGTCTTCCTATTAGTATGTAAGTTCCAGATGTCAGGGGTGTTGTATGTGTTGCTTAATACTGTGTTTTTCTTCCCTAGTACACTGCCTTGCATATAGTAGATACTTAAAGAACGTAGAAATTTAAACAAATTTTTTGCATAAGTGTATAATATATTGAGGGATAATCAAAGAAGTTTATGCAGCATATCAAAGAAGCTTATGTGGAAGCAGAAGAAGGAAAAGAGAAGTTTCAAGAACAAAAAAATGAAGACAGAGAAAAAGGGAAGAACAAGAAAGGAAAGTGTGACAGATGAGGTAGAGGAGGAAAGAGAGAAAGAGATTATACTGAAGTTAAAAGCCTGTAAAATAGCAGAGTAACTATGCTGCTGCTGACAACTGGGAATCTGTACTTCTGGACAAGGATCTAAAGGGAGAAGTATCAAGAGGCCAACTCCATCACTGCTCTTTGTATCAGGGGATCAGCCAAAAAGATTTCGGGCTTTCCCATAACATCTTACAGGGGAAACTCAAAACAAACATTTTGGCCAGCTCAAGTTATCTCTCCATTTCAACTTCCTCATACGTAGGACAATTATAATGACCTAAAGGGATGACTGAGAGGATTAAGTGTGCTAACTCAGAACAGCTCCTGGTACATGTGAGCACTAAACAGATCTTAGTCACCTTTATGTTACTCTTCTTCATCATCACCATCATTATTATCATGATGACCATCCCTGCATTTCTCCTATAACTTGTACTATTCCACAGGGCAGCGGTATCATTCAAACCTCCCCTATCTCTACATACAAATACATATGACACTGTTGTTGTTTAGTTGCAAAGTACTATCCAACTCTTTTGTGACCCCATGGACTACAGCCCACCAGGCTCCTCTGTCCATGCGATTTCCCAGGCAAGAATACTGGAGTGGGTTGCCATTTCCTTCTCCAGGGGATCTTCCTGATCCAGGATCAAACCCACACCTTCTCCAACTGCAGAAGGATTCTTTACCACTGAGCCACCAGGGAAGCCCATGATACTGTTAGGCAGCTCAATAATTTGGAGCCTTGTAAATAACTCAACAAGCCTCTCTATTCCTCTGTCACAGCAGAAAGTGAAACAACTGTAAAAACTCAGACATTTCAGAAAACCTAAGGACAGTATTCCCCTTCTAATACAACTTGAAAGCAACAAAAGAGAATAAAAGTTATTGAAACAGTGACAGATTTTATTTTCTTGGGCTCCAAAATAACTGTGGATGGTGACTGACTGCAGCCATGAAATTAAAAGACATTTGCTCCTTGGAACAAAAGTTATGACAAACCTAGACAGCATATTAAAAAGCAGAGACATCACTTTGCCAACAAAGGTCTGTATAGTCAAAGCTACGGTTTGTCCAGAAGTCATGGACAGATATGAGAATTGGACCATAAAGAAGACTGAGCACCTTGAGAATTGATGCTTTTGAACTGCGGTGCTGGAGAAGACTCTTGAGAGTCCTTTGGACAGCAAGGAGATCAAACCAGTCCATCCTAAAGGAAATCAACCCTGAATATTCACTGGAAGGACTGATGCTGAAGCTGAAGCTGCAATGCTTTGGCCACCTGATATGAAGAGCTGACTCACTGGAAAAGACCATGGTATTGGGAAAGACTGAGGGCAGGAGGAGAAGGGAAAGACAGAGGATAAGATGGTTGAATGGCATCACCGACTCATTGGGCATGAGTCTGAGTAAATGCTGGGAGGCAGTGAAGGACAGGGAAGCCTGGCATGCTACAGTCTATGGGGTCACAAAGAGTTGGACATACTGAATGACTGAACAACAAATTATTTTAAATTCATTTGAAACTTCTATATGCAATGCTCAAGATCAGAAAGTACCCATATTAGATGTTCTTTTATTTTCTAAGTCATAATATAAAAAAAGAGATGTCATATTATTATTAATGTTTTTGCTGAAGAGTAAATAGGTCAAAAGTAATTCATTGCAGTACCTACTTATTTGAAGGATGAAAACTACAATGTCTAATCAACCCACTGTTAGTTCTGCTTCAATACTGGTGCCCAAAACTGAGTACAACCCAACAAAAACAATGTTATCACAAAGAAATAATCCACTCACAACAAGATGAAAAGTTTTATCATTTTCACTAGAAATTGAAGAAGCAGAGTCCACACATATACAGATACCAGGGGTAAAAAAACTTGTGAAAAACTCCCTGGAAGTTGGATTGGCAAGGTGGATTGAAGACTTTAAAACTTTCACACCCTTGATTTCTAAACAAATGGGGGAAAACTAGGAAAATCCACAGAGCTTAGTGGTTAAATGCCTGAGTTGCGCCCAGTCATGTTCAGCTCTTCAGGGCCCCATGCACTGTAGCCCACCAGGCTCCTCTGCCCATGGAATTTTCCAGGCAAGAATACTGAAGCCCGGGGCCATTTCCTACTCCAGAGGATCTTCCCCACCCAAGATTCAAATCTGTGTCTCTTGAGTCTCATGCATTGGCAGGTGAGTTCTTCACCACTAGGGCTACCTGGGAGACGCCCGGGCTGCAGCACTAACATGCCTAGCGATGAAGCCTCACTTACAAGTAAGGGACCTTGGCAAGTGACTATATCTCTGACCTCTGTTTTCTTATCCATAAAACAGTAACAACTCTACCTTCCTCATATGTCTGTTTTGAGAAGTAGAAGACCTAATATTAAGAAATATACTTAGAACAGTACCAGGCAGAGAGTAAAACTTTCTTTGCTATGTTTATTGTCAAAGCTGTTCTTTTAGAGATCCTTAACAACCACAAAAACTTGTTAATAAATAGGCTATTGAACATTAGGGGACCTATAAAGTAACTTATAAGAGATTTATGTGATGGTTATGATCTAATAGTATTCCAGAAAGCAGAAAACATCATTGCACATAACTTCATAATTTTGCATGACTTTGTCTGTGTTAAAAATACACATACAAAAAGACAGAAGGGCTTGTCTGGTGGTTAAGAATCTGCCTTGCAGTGCAGGGATGCAGGTTCAAACCCTGGTCAGGGAACTGAGATCCCGCATGCTATGGAGCAACTCAGCCTGAGTCCCACAACTAGAGAGTCTGTGAGCAGCAATAAAGACCCAATGCAGACAAATTACATAAATAGACATTAGAAAAAAAAAAAGATGGAAAGAAAATGGAGCAAAATTCTCAATATATTTATTTATGTGTGGCATTAAAGACAATTTTTGTTTTCTCCTTTTTAGCTTTTTAGACTTTTCCCAAACTGTCTATATTATTCATATACTGTATTACTTAAGAAATCACACACACAAAAAAAATTGAAATATTTTCTTTAAAAAAACTAATACCCTCAGGATTGGAAGGAAAGATAAAGAGGTGGAGCAGAGAGGAATTTTAGGGCAGTGAAAATACTCTATAGAACACCAAAATGATAGATATATACCATTAGACATTTGTCCAAAGTCACAAAATGCCCGAAATTAAGACTAAACCCTAACATAAACTATGGACTTTGGGTGATAATGATGTGTCAGTGTGGTTTAGTCACTAAGCCATGCCCAACTCTTTCCAACTCCATGGACTGCAACACACCAGGATTCCCTGTCCTTCACTATCTCCTGGAGTTTGCTCAAACTCATGTCCATTGAGTTGGTGATGCCATCCAGCCATCTTGTCCTCTGTCACCCTTTCTCCCCTTGCCCTTAATCACTGTATATCCATCAATTGTACCAAAGGTACCAATCTGGTGGGGGATGTTGATAATGCAGGATGATACATACGTACGGGGACAGGGGGGTATAGGAATCTCTGTACCTCCTCCTCGATTTTGCCAGGAACCTAAAACTGCTCCCCACCAAAATCTTAATAAAATACACAAATTAATTTTTTAAAGAAAAAAAAGTACCCTTCATTGTTACCAAACTTTGATATTCAGCTTTATGTCAGTTATGTATATATTAATCAGAAATAAGTTAGCATATTATTGGAAATTCTCCCTTTTAATTTTAAAAGATATTGTCCATGCTAGTTTTCATGAACTAGTTCTATAGAAGCTTATGTAGTTTAATTTATTTGGGAAAATATGTTTTACTCAAACTTACATTCTATCTTTTTCTTGTACTTTTTTTTTAATTACCTGAGATCCTCAGAGCAGTAAAGGTAGAAAAAAAAATAATGCAGGTAACAAATTATTGCATTGGTTTTATTATCTATTACTTCACTATTGCCTGAAGTACACAATTTATTACTTTCAGTTTGCTTGAATTTCTTATCAGGTAATTTTCTGAGTCTTAAATAGTTTAATGCGTTGGAAATAGAGAGACAGTAAAGGATGGTTACTGGTTATTTTTATTTTCTCAGAACCATGCTGTTCTTTTAGTAACATGCCAAGCCATCATGCTTAAGAAAAGAAAAACTAAAAAGCATTTTAGCTGGTAAATATACTTGTTTGAGAAGGCAGACTATTGAATAGAGCAGTAGAACTATAGCTATAGCTGCAATTGAATTAACTATGAAATTTTACTCATTCACAATTTCAGAACTTAGAAAATACTGCAGAAATTATTCTCTGTAATTTGTTCAAGTAATGAATTTTATATGCATGGATTCATTAACCAGAAAATGTTTGGTAGGATTTCCCAGACCAATAAACTACAGCACTTCATGTGGATAAGGGAAAAAACATTTTAAGATATTTTGTAGATAATTGTTAATTCTATTTTGTTGTTGTTAATTCAGTTAATTCTGTTTTCAATGCCCCCCGAAATGGATCAGTTGCTAAGGTTTTAAAAGTTTTTAAAATTAAACTTAACTTTATTTCCTTTTATGACATTATAAGAAAAAAGATGAATGCTTTCCAATTCATAGTCACAAAGCTGACAAAACCTTCCCACTCATGGAGTCCCGTCAGTGACTGTGGGGCAGACAAAACAACTCATCTTAGCTGGTTTCTCCATAACAGTCATGTCTACTCACATGGCTTAGCTATATGTTATATACATATGTGCATGTGTATGTGTATATACATATATATGTATATACACATATATTTAACTCATATGATAGTTCTGTTACTTAAAATAGTAAAATGAAACAGTATGAAAAATTACCAAGGCTAAATGAGAATCCAGCAGCTAAAGCAGCAATGAATTTTGTTTCCAAGTAAAAAGCTACTTACTACACGTTCCAATATCTCCCTAATCAACAAGATCTGTGATCCCATACTAACACCAACACTTGATGCGAACCAAGTTTACCAGTGACTTCTTCATAAAAGAGCTTCCCAGGCGGTGTAGAGGTAAAGAATCTGCCTGCAATACAGGAAACATGGGAGGCTAGAGATGTGGGTTCGACCCCTGAGTCTGGAAGATCCCCTGGAGGAGGAAATGGCCACCCACTCCAGTATTCTTGCCTGGACAATTCCATGGACAAAGGAAGAGTCCAAGGGGTCACAAAGAGTTGACTTCTACTAAGTGACTGAGCATGCAAGCCTCTTCATAAAAGAAGAGGCAAAATGATATGAAGAGCTGTCAGATTACATGAGAATTCTTTTTTAAAAGCACTCTTTCTTTTGCATTACTTCATTAAAAAAAAAGTATCATTCCATACCTAATAAGATAGAAAATACTAATTTTATCCCTACAACTTTAGCATTTCACCACTAATTTTTTCTCTGTTTTTCAATGTGTATAAAAAAGCAACATGGAATTATCTTGCACTTCAATGCTATTTCCCCTCAAGTCCTTCTCCTTTCTACCTTTTCAAATCTTATCCACATTTCAAAGACCCCAAATTTTCCTTTTCAGCTCTTCATTCCCCCTAAGAGCTTAATCATCATGAAAAGCTCCACTGTTTATTTATATTTTCTTTACTGGGGTATAGTTGTTTCATAAAATCTCCACTGTTTAATTGTAACAGTTGGATATGTGAGTTCCTGTATATGGCACTGATTCATTTTTGTTAATCGTGACAATCTGAATAAACCATAAGCTTCTTCAAATTCATATCTTACCATCTTTTTTAAGCTTCTACCACTCTTTTTACCAAAGGCTTACCATACTACTAAGTACATAGTAAGTATTGGTTTATAAATCTACATATTCTTATTCTCAAGTCTCTTTTCTTAGATCACAGTAAGAGTACCCACTAAAAGTAGCAATGTCTTTTCACAGTATTGGTGCTCAAAGACAAGATAAACGTCTCCCAAACAACTCTCTGAGTTCACTGGACCAGAAACTCCAAACTTCTCATACTGGTAGCAATAAAAAAAAAAAATGACATAGTATTTGGCACACAGTAATTACTGAATAAATATGTTGAATTATACTTAAGGCTTTCTCACTATAGTTAGAGAAGACCCAGAAACTCATATTATTTCTGAACAGCCAAGCTATTTGAGGTTTTACTAAATTCAGAGGGCAGAATAAATCTGCCCTTAGACACTGTAGAAATCCCAATCCTCTTCTCCTAATATTCAATCTAATTATAAATGGTTAAGTAATAATAACTAATGATAAAAGATACCAATAGTAATGAAATTTTGTTACTATTAAAGAGTTCCAAGCACCTACTATTCTATTGGAATCCATCCCACTACCTGAATTTTCAGATGACTGAAGTCCAGTAAACTTCTAAAAAGAAAATAAATATCAAAACAACCTCAAACAAAAGTCCAATATTGTTGGTGCAGAATGTAGACAAAAATAAAGGACAAAATATTCAAAAAAGAATACTGCATTTTAGATAGAATGAAAACAACAGGGGGAAAAACAAATACCATATGGTGAATGATATAGTAATCAAGTCATAATCACTTTCTTATTTCTAACTTCTGTTCCAAGTTAATAAGAGCTCTGTGTTAATTTATATCAAAATACATCATGGCCTAAAATCATACCATTGCCAATAAAAGAAATAGAATTCCTAATGCAACAGTTTGTATTTAATATATTCCTATGATAACCTGCCAGAATAGCGAATGTAATGACTGATGAATAGTGATATTTATATTTACAAATCATAAGTATAGACACTAACAAGTTTTTCAGTTACTCCTCCCTTCAAAATTACATCACAGACATGTTCAGTCATGTGTGCAATATTATCTTAAAAAAGATAAATGCTGGACAACTGCAAGATGTCATAGGTTAAACATGCCCTATAAATATTTTGCTCTTGAAATAACTCTTTCTCCTACAATATAAATGGCCAGCGTTTTGAGATTCAGACATAATATATACAACTCCATGTGCAAACTTAGGATGATGATATCCTCCTTACAAAAGTAATTAACAATCACATCAAATCATTTATCATTCATAAAGTTTACTCCTGAGAGTGAAATCTTGAATCAATCAGGCCCCAACACCAAATCAAAGCTTACAAAACATCGTCAACATTTCATCTTTAGATACGCTTAGAAGACAGATCCTTTCATTTACTTGGTTGTACATTTTCTATTTCTTTTACATACCGGTTTGCTTGGTGTTGTTTTCCCTAAAAAAGAAAAATCCTCAAGCAAATGAAAACACAGAAAGAGCGAAAGGGAGAGAGACCCACAGACTCCCTGATTTACTTCTTTGTGATTCCAACCAAGATCTATGGTGAGGTTAAAAGTTTCACAATACGTCAATCTGGTCTGCAAACATCTACAAAATAAAGATGCAAAGCAGAACTGGGACCATGTGCAGTTTCTTGTCATTTATTCTGCCTAAAATAGACTGGAGTGACACATGGTAACATAAGAAGTATTTGCCCAAAGATGCCATTTTCATTGACTACCTTCCTCTTAATCTCAGGCTCCCCGCTGAAACAGTAAATATGTTTCTGGTTTCTGTGAAGTATTTGCCCAAAGATGTAGAGTTTTCATTTGCCCAAAGATGTATCTTTCTCTTAATCTCAGGCTCCTGGATGAAACCGTAAAAACGTTTCTGTGCTGATGCAAGTTTCCCACATTCCCCATCTTAGAAACCTCAGCAACTGAAAAGCACAATTCTGCCAAAAGGAACTAGCAAAAATTTGTTCATTTTTTCAAATACATCATTATGTTTCAGATGAAAGCACAACCTGCCAAAGATGTCAAATAAAAGGGTAACAGAAACAAACAGCATCTTTAGAATTGAATTTCAATGCATAACCTTGCCATCTGCCAACCAGTTGTGGAGCAATGATTCTAGAGAAGCCCTGAAACATGAACAAGTAAGTTTCCTCCTCGGTTCGATCACCTGTATCACTCTCCGCTTCCAGGTTAGGAATTATATTGTCGATGGAGCAGCCTCCAAGAATGACACTTGCCATTAGCAAACCGAACCCTGTTGACAAATGGGCCATTTAAACAGACTTGCATTTGGTAATATTCGCGGAGTTCAGTTCACAGAGACAATGGGGAGATGGGAAGAAAAAAAAGCAGGGGTGGGGGGCTCTATCTTTACATTTGGATTGGAAATTGGACAAAGGAGGTCAATCTCTAGAGGACAGACATCCAAAGCACCCTCAGTCTCCTCCCACTTGGCCTCTAAAACAGGATTACAATTTTGCATCTAGACTACGCCCCACCCCTTCCCTTCCCACCGTGGCTACCACCTTAGAAGTTACCGCGGTAGCTCTCGGGTGACCAGGGGTGCGGATTCTCTGACGCAAAACAGCACCGGGCGCCAATTCAGTAGCGAGTAACTACAGGGCTGGGACAGCCACCAGCTCCTCGGAGAAGCCACCTTCGGGCTCGCGGGAGACCCCACCGCCCCATCCCTGCCCTCGCCCCCGCCTGCAGCTGCAGCGGGAGTTACGCATCCTCAGCCTTGACACTGTCTGCGCTTCTTCCTATCCGGATCAAGGCTGCTGGGGGTGGAGGGGCAGAAGTAGAATGGGGGTTCGGGAGAGCGAGAAAGAACCAAAACAGTCCGGGTCCCCAAAAGCTAGAACTCAAGTGGCCAGAAGCTGGTGCAAGCACATCACACACACACACGCACACATACACACACACACACACATCCCGAAGCGCTCCGTGCCCCCGCTTCTATGCCAACTGGCGATAGGACGGGAAGAAGAAAGGAGGTGGGGTAACGGGCAGACCCGGAGTTACTAAGGAGTGCAGCAGTTGCCTCCAGAACTGCCAAAGTGAGGAAGTCCCAGACCCTTCTACATCCCCACGTCTGCGATCTCCTGCAAGCAACCCCGGATTGCTTTCCTTCCAGCAGGGTTCGGGGCTCGGGAAGCCGGGAGCAGAACTGGAGTCGAGCTTCTCCCAGGCTGCCCTCCCGGGTCTGGCTCGGGGCCGAAACCCGCCCCATCAGCCTTGGTCCAGGAAGGCTGCCAGGCAAGGAGCGACCAGCCTGGGAGAGCAAGAGGGCAGAGAGAAGCATCCTGTACTCTCAGGCCGGCGGCTGGTCTCGTCCTCTGTCGACACACCCCCAGTTAATCCCCTACTCACACACACACACACACACACACACACACACAGATACGGAGACTCGCATGTTCACCCCTCCCACCAGCCCAGGTCCATCGATTAAAAAACACTAGTTGATTTCTTCCTGATTAAAAACAAGAAAGTGCAACAACTTCTCGGGAGTCGCAGGAGCAGAGCAAGTCCATCTGCAGGCGTCCTCTTTCTATAGTTTCCTAGGAGTTAAGAAATCTGGCGGTCCCCAAGTGAAAACGGACCCCGAGTGGGTGAAAGACAACGAACTCCTTCCCCAGCCCCTCCACCACCACCCCCAACTCCCGCCACCTCTCACCTCCTTAAGTTCCTTGGCCACGTCCTTCAGGTCGCCCAGGACTAATTCCAGATCCTCCACGATGATCTTGATCTGTTCCTTCACCTTGGTTTTGGAGGCTGCCGGCGGTCCCTCGGCTGGAGAGGACGAGGAGGGGGTCCCCTTGGACTTGGCTGACATTCTTTGGGGGCAAGCGAGGCAGGTCAGCACAGGCGGGCCAGCGGAGGCTGCTGCGCGCCCCGGTCCCCCCACATCCTGGACGCTCCCCGGGCAGCGGCGGGTGGTGGCTGCGCTCGGCGCTCGGCCGGGCGGCCGCACCGTGGTGGTGCTGCCATCGGCTCCCCAAGACACGGCGCTCGGCGCCGGGCTGCAGACGGGCGAACAGCGCGCCTGCGCCTCCGCCCGCCGCTCTCGCGCACACACGCGCTCGCTGTTCCCCGCCCGCGCGCCGAGAGGGGCGCCCGGCCGCCGGCCCGGCTGTCAGCTGCAGTCCCCGGGCACGTGCCTCCTCCGGGATCTCTCTGGAACACCTGGGCGTCTGGGAGCGGGGTCCTGCCCACCCTCTCGTCTAGATCCTGAAATGCCCTCCCTCGTCATTTGATCATGCTGGATGTCTTTTCACATCCAGCTTGGATTCCTTCTGCTTCCCCCACCAGCAGGGACCAGGATCCCCACCACACTTTTTCTGAAAAATTAATCAAGAACCAAAGGAGGGTCAGAAGTTGGATTTAGGGTTAGTAAAAGCGAACCTAAATGTTTATCCAGGGCGAGAGTATGTCCAGAAGGCCTCCAGTCACTCTCCTACTCAGCGAAGAGTTAACACAGACGTACAGGTTTTTTTTTTTTTTTTTAAAGGAGAGATGTCAATAAAATTGACCCCTCACCCCCTGGAATCATGATATTTAAAAACTGTTCTTGAAAGAGGTAGCTTAATCCTGCTGATTCCACAAGGCTAATAGAGGATTTATTAATTTCAAGTCCTCTCACCAAAAAATCCCCTGGGAAACTGTCTGAGTCATCTTGGCTCTACTTATCTGGGACAGTTTTTTTTTTTTTTTTTTTTTTTTTTTTAACTGTCCTTCCTCTTTTCATGACCTATGTTGAAGTATGTTTTGGGTGGAGAGGGAAATACACTGGGTCTCCTGTTGTGAGAGAGAATAGAAGAGTTTGCCTCCAACTTTTTTCTTTTTTGTTTTTGCATCTATTTCAAATCTTTTGCAACTAAATAAAGAGGAAATAACTTTTTGACTCCTCTGTTAAAAAGATCTAGGGAAGGGAGTTAATAGGAAGCCTTGGGTTTCATTCTCAGTAGGTGGCTAGGATTCTCATTAGTTAAAGTTCTAATTTCCTGAGTGGCAGACTCATGGGTTATTAGCTATTGACCTAGAGGGCTGGATTTACTTTGTTTTCTTCAGTGTACTCTACTCCAAATTATTATTTTAATAGGCTTCCCATTTGGTCATGCCTTAGCAGGCATCTCTGTCTCTTGCTTCTCATACCCCAGGTTGTTCCAACATGCTTCCATACAGGAAGAAAATCTTGGCAGCTCCCCTCTTCCTAGTCCCTTAGGCCCCTCATATTCAGTCTCGTCATTCTGAATAATTCATCTTGATAAATCCTTGTAAGTCACATTTGCAATATGGAAGGTAAAAAGAGACAACAGAAGAAAAATAGGAATTTAGAAGTGGTGTCAAAAGAATAAAAAAAATTTAATTTAAAAATTTAAAATTCATTGAAAAATCAGAGGGAAAAGAAAAAAGGTAGAAAGCAGAGGCTGCTGGAAAAAAATTAAAATAAAGAAAGAATAAAGAAACCAGTGTGCACTAAGTAAACTGGAGAGAAGAGGGAAGAAATAATTAGAAGTGTTAAGTAATATGCTTGAGTTCTCTAAGGTAAAGAGAATATATAGTTTTAAATGACCATGTGTCTGCAGGTTCTTCTTTATATTATAAAGATGTAACAGTAATAAGTATATGCAACAGGTTTACAAACTCCTCCGTTGTAAATTCCTAATATTGAATTATACTCTTACTTAATATCAGAAGAAGAATAAGTGGTCAGAAATGGCAGGAAAGAAGGTGAGAAAGAGGGAAGGTGCTACTCCTTTATATCTGAATTTTTGACTCTCAATAGTAGATAAGTGAATAGAAAAGCCCTCAAAACTCAGAAATAATGAAGTTAGGCAAGAATACTGGAAAATAGCAAAGAAGGTAGCATTTTGGTGGTTTTTGCTCACAGTAAGTCTCATTAATATAAGAATATTTTCATGCTATGCTAAATCTCCTTCACTAATGATTAAAAAATTTATTTTCTCCTATAATATCTATGAAGTCAATCCTGAATATTCACTGGAAGGACTGTTACTTCATGAAACTGAAGCTCCAATACTTTGACCACCTGATGCCAAGAGCCTACCCATTGGAAACGACCTTGATGCTGGGAAAGGTTGAAGGCAGGAGGAGAAGGGGACAAGAGAGGATAAGATGGTTGGATGGCATCACTAGCTCAATGGACATGAGTTTGAGCAAACCCCAGGAGAAAGTGAAGGACAAGGAAGCCTGGTGTGCTGCAGTCCATGGGGTCGCAAAGAGTTGGACACCAATTAACGACTAAACAACAGTAGATTAGTGAGTCCAACTATTTTGGATCAAAATTGAATCATCATTATTACTCTAAAACATGCTATGCACATCCATATCACAAATTACTTCTAAGTAAAGGCTATCCTCCACCTACATAGCTATCATCTATCAATCTGTACATATGACAAGGAGTTAACTGAAAGGAGAAAAGTTAAAATTGGCTTCCAAATCCAAACTATAACAGCTAGTCAGCCCCCAGCAGTGATGACTACCACTATCTATTAGCCGTAATCAGGTATGCATAAAACATTCCTAAAGATTCATGTCAATGTATGACAAAACCCACTGAAATGTTGTGAAGTAATTAGCCTCCAACTAATAAAAAAAATTAAAAAAAAAAATAAAGTTTAAAAAAAAAGAAATAAAATCTGTTTTCAAAAAGTAAAAAAAAAAAAAGAAAGTTTTACAAAGAAAGTTAAAGATATTGAGGCGAAGGAGACAGAATAAGAAGAACAGAAGGCTATAATCAAGTCTACTCACTTTCTATTTTTTTCTAATCACCCTTGGGAAAAATAGGACTTCCTTTGTGGCTCATCTGGTAAAGAATCCGCCTGCAATGCAGGAGACCTGGGTTCGATCCCTGGGTTCGGAAGATCCCCTGGAGAAGGGAAAGACTACCCACTCCAGTACTCTGGCTTGGAGAATTTCATGGACTGTATAGTCCATGTGGTCTCAAAGAGTCAGACACATCCCTTTGGTGCATCCTGTTCTTTCTCAGAGATTTGTATATATGATATTTTAAAGCCAAGTTATCACACAGCAAAAATGACACCTAATAAAATTTCTTATGAATGTGTTCATAAATATGTTTATGTACTAGTGGTGGAGGCAAATAAGTACATATGCAAACCATATCACTTATAAACTTAGAATAACAGACTGCTAATAGAAAAGTGTCTTATTTTTTTTAGAAATGACTGTGCAGTCAGCATTTTATTCTTTCTGTCTCTTTAGTCAGTATTTTCTTAGTGTTGCAGCAGGAAGGATTGGATAATAATAGGAGATCATCTAATGGTGGTCTGTTCAGTTCCAGGCACTTATCAATATTCTCCTGTGTGTGTGTTTAATCTACTGAATTCAAGCTGTAATAATTAACCTACATGAGGAATGCTACAACACTGCCATACTTTTTAACTCACGAAAAACTCCAAAATATTCTCAAACTATTTTGTTGACCGCAGCTTTTATTACTATACTATCATAATAATGTGCATTGCATCTTTAAAAAGAGGATAATATGCATGACAATGGCGACATTTAGTTTTCTTTCTTTTTTTTTTTTAGTATAAATTTTGTTTGTAAAATCCAGTGAAGTCATTAGAGATTTTTGAAAACATTAAGAAAAAAGAAAAAAAAAAATGGGGGAGTGACAACTTTGTTCCCACCATAGTTTTCACTGGGTGAAAAATAATGGAGAACAACATGGATATCTAAGAGAGAAAATGCTGCTTGTGAAATGCAACAGAGAAAAATGAGTTAAGTTCTCCACGTGCACACTAAGAAATATGATATGCCTAGGCAGCGATTCTGACAGTCACTAGAGCTTCTTAACGGGTCGGTTCAGTTCAGTTCAGTCACTCAGTTGTGTCCGACTCTGCAACCCCGTGGACTGCAGCATGCCAACTCTCACATCCATACATGACTACTGGAAAAATATACATTGGAGCTTGTTAAAGGATCCCACTACCAGGGTGTCTGATCCAGTAGGTCTGGGGCAAGGGTCTGAAGTTTGTGTTCTGCTAAGTTTCTAGGCCAATGGAAAGGGTCAAACTCTGAAAGTCATTAGCTAGAAAGATTGAAAGAGAAGTTTAGGTTTCCTTTTAGCCAAAATAAACCTTAAAGATCATGCAGTTACAAATCTTCATTTGATAGATGGGGAAACATGGTCTGGGGAGGTTAAATGGTACCTCCAATACATCACATCTAGGGAATATAAATTGGAAGCTAGAACCTCATACTGCCTCAGACATCTTGTGGTTTTGTCTCCATTTGTCTGGAGAAGGTCTCCTTTTTAATGTATCCATTGCTTTTGGCATGATGGCTATCTATTATAGAAGCATATTGGTGAAAAACAAATGTGATCTGGAAGTTAAAATACAAATACCCATTGTAGTATCCTGAGTAATTAGAGCTTTGTCTATTCCAATGGAGCTGATTAATAAGTACTTGATAAGGAGATGAATGAATGAAGCGTTGTCTATCTCGTGTGTTTTGAAACTAATTTAATCTGACAAATATTTAGCAAATGGTTAGTTTAGGCAAGACTCTATGCTATGGAGTAGATGTGCCACTAGGATTAGCAAGACACAGTCCCAGCAAGAACAATTAGATAATCCCACACATGACTCTAATATAAAATGACTTTACCTCAGCGTATCTCTTTTTTGGCCTTTCTCAACTATAGTCAGTTTACTTTACTTACCTACAAAGTTAATGAACATTTAACATTGTTTTCCTTACTTTTTATTCATGAGACAGAAACTGAACTTTTGCTTAACTGAACAAAGGGAATTGTCTCATAGCTTAACCATAGAAAGGCGAGAAGAGAAATATTTTCCAGTAGAACTGGAGCCAGAAATGGAACCAGAGTCCACTGGGACTACTTATTTCTGTCCTTGTATCCCATCCCCTTTTAGTGGATTGACTTCAGTTTCTCCCTAAAGTTGAACTTTGGTCAATGATAAGTCCATAGTCACATCTTTATAACTCTGCATGTAGGAAAAAAAGAGCTAATTACAGTAAGCTCCTGGGAGAGGACTTTGAAAGGTCCAGCTTCGGTCATGGACATACACTGTGGCCAATCACTATGACAGGCTCAGTTGCAAAGCTACTATTGCAGTGTGCCGTTCTTAGAGAAAAGTCTAAGATATATATGTATATAAATAAATATATTTGTATATTTATTACCATGAGTCTCCAGCAGGTGGCAGTAAGATGAGTCATTCTACAAAAATCTGTATATTATGATAATTTTCTAATGTATAGAAGTAAAGTATCTTTAGGAAACAAAATTATTTTCAGATTTATACAAAGAAAGACATCATATGAATTAGCAATGGTTCTACCTGGGTCAGAGCTTCCCAGGTAGTGATAGCGGTAAAGATCCAGCCTGCCAATGCGGGAGATGTAAGAGATGCTGGTTTGATCCCTGGGTCGGGAAGGTCTCCTGGAGGAGGGCATGACAACCCACTCTGGTATTCTTGCCCGTAGAATCCCATGGACAGAGAAGTCTGGTCAGTTACGGTCCATAGGGTCATAAACAGGCGAACACGACTACAGCGACTTAACAGGCACGTATGCACTACTTGGGTCAGTAACTGGTAATGAGGCAGTTTAATGACTGGCTCAACTTGGGTCAAGTTTCCTACACCTCTGGCCTATTTCTCCCTCAAAGGTGGGGGGAAGTTATCTATCATACAGCCTATAGATTCTTTTGCATACTTGTAGATTGACATTTCTAAATTGCTTAGTTTCCCAAAGCTAGCCACATTCAAGTCTTAGTTTTAGCATTAACTCCTTCATCCATTCCCATTTTAGGGTCCCAGCTCTAAAGACCTGCAATATTAATATTGTGATATATATACGTGTGTGTGTGTGTGTGTGTGTGTGTGTGTGTGTGTGTGTGCAGTTGGTTATTCACATGAACACAGCCCCTAAAGCCCTTGGAATTCCCTGGGCAATAGTAACAATGTGATAATGTTTGGTTTCTTGTCCTTTAGTTCTTGAAAATGCTACAAGGAAGCTGGCTTTTGGATCTCACCCAAGGGAAAGTGCTTGTTGCCAAGATAATCAGCCATATGATTAGAAAGTTGGGACTTTAAATCTCACTCCCTGATTCCCAGAAAGAGATGAGGGGCTTGGGGTTAAATCAATCACCATTGGCCGATGATTTTGTCAGTCATGACTATGTAGTGAAGCCTCCATAAAAACCCAGAAGGACAGCTTTTGGCATTCCTTTTTGGACAGCTTTCAAGATGAGGAACAAGAATGTTTCCAAGTGCTGGCCCCTGCTTCAGGTGGACAGAACCTTCCACCTGCTTCTGTTCTGAACCTCGCCTAATGTATCTCTTCATCTCACTGTTGATTTGTCCCCTTTAACATCCTTTTATAATAAATCAGTAATCTAGTGAGTAATGGGTTTTCCTGAGTTCTCTGAGCAGTTCTAGGAAATTCTTTGAACCTGAGGAGGGGGTTGTGAGTACCTCTGAATTTTAGCCAGTGGATCAGAAGTACGGACAGCAACCAGGAATTGTGACTGCGGTTTGAAGTAAAGGGAGGGGTTCTGGGACTAAACACTTTACTTGTAGAATCTAATTCTACCTTCCAATAAATAGTGTGAGCACTGAGTTGAATTCTCAGACATGCTGCTGGTATCCAGAATTACTCGCTGGTGTGGAGAAACCTATACACACACACGCATGCGCTCACACATTGGAATTGAGTCCATGAACTCATTTCAAGAACTCACTAAAACCATAGTTGTTAAATTGCCCCATCATGTGTGCAAGCAAAATACTGAAACTACTATACCCTTTCACCTAAGTTTTTAAGAATTTCTACTCAACCTGAAACCTTGGGACCCATGCCTGACATCTCATTCTACCTAATCTCATTCTACCTCTCAGCTACAAACTGTTGGACCGAGTGAAAAAAGAACCTGAGATTTTCAATACTCCAAGACTCTTACAGACTTGGCCAAGGAGGTGTTCTCAAAACTTGACCAGTTGCCAACCTGCACAAATTAACAGCTTTTCCATGGAAAGAGATTCAGCTACAACTAAAGAATATTTGATCATTCTGTAGAGCCCAATACACCCTGTAAGCACTAAAATGACTGAAAGTTCTAGTCAACCATTCGTGCACCCAGTTAATTTTAATATATACTTGAAGATCCTTATCCTTTTTAAGTTTCGGGGTTGTTTTGCCCCATGGAAATGAGTAAAGGTGGGCCCAGAAGCACTACCATTTCTAACAGAGTAAAAAGGAGAGAGAAGTTGGCAGAGGCTGTACCCCCTCCCTCTGATTATAGACAGCCTTGACCTCAAGGGATATAAAGCCACATCCTGCCAGGTGTAAAAGGCACCAATATTACCCACTCTGTATGACTAGGTAGAGTGTGCAATTTTAGTCTCTCATTTGGGATGGAATGACCCAAATCTGCATACAATCTAGAACATCCTATGTAATGATTAACTTCCAAAACTGTGAGAAAAATGAATCTCAGTGTTGAATGTACCCAACTTACAGTAGTGTGGTGTGGAAGTTCAAGATAACTAAGATTTAGCTTTGTTTTGTTCTTCTAGTTTCATTTAAATATAATTAACATATAATATTGTGTAATCTTTAGATATAGATGTGTTAATTCAATACATTTACATGTTGCAGAATGATTACAACCATAGCATTAGCTGACACCTCTATTCCATTGCATAATTATAATTTCTTTTTTTGTAATAAGAACATTTAAGATCCGTTCTTTTAGTACCTTTTAATTATATCATGCGAAGTCGCTTCAGTCGTGTCCAACTCTGTGCGACCCATAGACAGCAGTCATACAGTATTATTAGCTAAAATCCCTGGTGCCTCAGATGGTAAAAAAATCTGCCTGCAATGCGGGAGACCTGAGTTCGAGCCACAGGTTGGAAAGATCCCCTGAAGGAGGGCATGGCAATTCACTCCAGTATTCTTGCCTGAAGAATTCCCATTAACAGAGGAAACTGACAGGCTACAGTCCATGGAGTTAGAAAGAGTCGGACACAGCTAAGCAACTAACTACACACACATACCACTCTGTATTTGAGATCCCCAGAAGGTATTCAGCTTATAACTAAAAGTTTGTACCCTATGGCCAAATTCTCCCCTAGCCCCTACCCTCCAGCCCCTAGTAAGCACCATTCTACTCTGTTTCTAGAGTATATTAGAGTCAATATATAAGTGATATTATACACTGTTTCCCCTGTCTGACATATTTCACTTAGCATGATACCCCCAAGATTTATCCATGCTGTTACAAACGGCAAGATGTCTTATCATGGTTCAATAATATTTCATTGCTTATGTACACCACATCTTCTTTATCCATTCATCCATTGGCTGACATAGGTTATTTCCATATCTTTCCTATAGTGAATAATGCTTCCATGAACATGACAGTATACATAATTCTTTGAGATCCTGATTTTACTTCCTTTAGACATATATCTAGAAGTGTAATTGCTAGATTGCCTGGTAATTCTAAAATAGGATTTTGGTATTGAGAAATGGGGCACTGCTGTGACAAATACCTAAAAATGTGGACACAGTTTTTGAATGGGGTAACGGGTAAAGGCTGAAAAGGTTTTGAGGTGCATGCTCGAACTATGGACACTTAGGCCATTCTGGAGGGGGCTGAGAAATAAAATAGCAGATCAGAATAAAAAGCCTCCATCTTCTAAGAGATTGCATAAATACTCATGAATAGGATGTTTGTAGAAATATGGACATGAAGGGCCATTCTGGTGATGTCTCCTACAGACCTAAGGATATGTAATCATGAACTGGAAGAAAGGCTATTGTTATTATAAAGTGACAAAGTACTTGGTTAAAGTATGTCAGTTCAAGTATTTTACGGAAGACAGAACTCATGAGTAATGAAATTGGGTATTTAATTAAAGAGGTTTTCAAGCAAATGAAGGAGCAGTCTGGTTCCTCTTGACTGCATACAGCATAAAGCAAAAAAAAGAAAAAAGATGAATTGAAGGAGGGATTTTTAAGCAAAAAAGGAATCAGACTTAAAGATTTGGAAAATTCTCAGTCTGACTATTTTGCAAAAAAAAAAAAAAAAAAAAAAAAAAGCATGTTCTGAAGAGAATACCGAGTAAGACTGGACAATCAATCAAAGATATTATGGAATTATAAAAACTGAAATACAGCCATTGAATTGAAGGGGGCAGAGATGCAACAAAATAAAAGAAGGGTGTCAGACTTAGATTCTATTGGGTTGGATCATATTTCTGTAAGGATGGAAATGTGTACCCTCTTTCAAGGAGATGGAAAGATCCCAGAAATCATGTAGAGATCATCAGGGTCACCACTGTGGATTTAATAGGTCAGATGGCTTTCATCCAAAGACTTGGGTATGAGACAGTCCTGCAAAGCAATGGGACAGGGCAACCGAGGGGCTTGGGGTATGAACCCCTCCCATCAGATTCACTGAAAATCTCTGTGGCAACTTCAGTGGGTACTAAAGGCAGAACTGCTGCCATAGCAGGCCTGTGGGGTACAGCACTGAACGGAAATATGATTCTACAGCACCAAGACGAGATGGGATTTACCTTGCTAGATTTTGGACTTGCTCGGAACCCATCACTCTTTCCTTCTTCCCTGTTTCTCCCTTTTGGAATGGGAATGCCTATCTATGTCATCACTGTAATTTGGAAGTACACTGACTTATCTGGTTTCACAGATTCACCGGTAGAGAGTAATTTTGCCCCCGGAAGAACGGAAACAGAGCAGGACCCTGTGGTCCATCCTCACCCCACCCCTCGGAGGCCACCACGTCTTCTGCCTGCCTTTTGTCTGTTGAAAAACTTTAGCCAAAGAATAAGCTTAATCAGAGAAGTGAGAAGATGCAGAAGCCAAGGAAAGCAGTCAAAATAGTAATAGTTTAGTCATTAAGGAAAGTCAAGGAACTTAGCTCCTACTCAAGGGCTATAGATAATATTCTGAGCCATATCCTTTGAGTCATTTTGTAGATACTGAAACCCCCACCAGGTGGAAGAAGTTAATTGTATGATGACAAGACTGTAAGCATAACATAAACTGTTACGATTCTGAGAATATGCCTCAAAGAAATAGGAAAAATAAATAAATAACCCTGGAACTGAAGACTGTACATAAATCAATCAAAATGACATTGATCAGACCACTGCATGACCAATTTCAAGATGATTGTCAGAGTTGACTATGCTCTGTCTGCATGTAGCTCCCTCTCTTTGCCTATAGATGTTCTTGCCCGCTGGTCAGTGCAGAGAGTTGGCCTTTGGACACAAGTCTGCTTTTTCTCCTGAAATAAATCCAATCTTGCTTTCCACCAAATTTGCCTCTTGAGTATTGGCTTTAGAGTGGGAAGCAGCCAGACCCCACTTTTGGTAACAAAATTTTATCTGATGTCTCAGACATACCTGATTTATATACTATTTATATGAGAGTTTAGACTTCAGATTTTAAATGATGCTGGAATGATTTAAGACTTTGGGGGCTGCTGGGAT
This sequence comes from Muntiacus reevesi, assembly GCF_963930625.1. NCBI lineage: Eukaryota > Metazoa > Chordata > Mammalia > Artiodactyla > Cervidae > Muntiacus > Muntiacus reevesi. The sequence continues at coordinate 211,485,299 of NC_089249.1, forward strand.
GAAATGAATGTATTTTGCATTTCAGAAGGACATGAATTTGGGAGACAAGGGATAGAATGGTATAGAGTGAATGCTTACTTCCCCTCAAAATTCCTATGTTTACACCCTAACCCTATGTTATAATATTTGGAGATGGGGCCTTTGGGAGGCAGTTAAGATGAGGTCATGAGGTTGGGCCTTCAAGATAGGATTAGAGGCCTTCAAAGAAGAGGAAAAGATTCTCGCTTTTCCCCAACTCTCCACTGTCACCTTTCTCTCTCTGTCTTTCTCTCCATCTACATGCACCAAGTGAAGGCCATGTGAGGACAAGAGGAAGAGGAACAGCATGAGAGGACCTCTCACCAGGAACCAAACGTGCTGATACCTTGAACTTGGACATCTCAGCTTCCAGACTGAAAGAAGAGAAATTCCTGTCCTTTAAGCCACACAGTCTATGGTGCTTTGTTACAGCAGGTAGAGCTCCCTGAAAAATGTACTGTCCACCCCAGAGGAGTTCATGCCACATGAAAGTGGTGGCATCTCTCTTAGGCAGTATTTGAGACAAACTTTGGAGTTTGGCTAGTACACAGAGCGTAGATGTGCGCAAGGCCCTCTGGGACTTTGCAATTCACAAGGTATAAGCTGAATGTTAAAGTCTTCTGTAATGGAGAGAAAAGATTAGAGAGAGAGAGCAGAAATCATCCAGGTAGGATGATGGTTGCTTTGGATGTGCATATAGCCTAAGGGCCTAAACTACATAGGAATAGTGAGCCTAAATGGAGATAATCCATAGGTTTTCAGGAATGAGAAGGACTTATCAGCCACATGATCTGGTAACTAATTTAATACATTAGTAAGAAAGAAGTTAAGTTTGATTTTAAGTTTGAATCTAAGTTATTCTCAAATGCCCATTCTAATGTTTTGAAATATAGCTAAAAGCCATGCCTAACCTGGTATAGGTGCATTTTGATGGAATGAAGGAAAAATAAGCAGAATAAACATACCATATAGCATGAAGTCAAATGTCCATACGTTCTTCTCCTAATGAGAACTGAAGTATGTATATTAATAATATACCATTCAAAGACCAAGCAGTATTCTAAAAGTTCTTGTATAAAAATAGTCAACATCACAAAAGAAGCAGATGTTTGCACTCTAACAGAAAACACTGATTGTAGCAAGAGTTTAAAAAATCTCAGTATTTCAGGAATGGAAATGATCTAGAAGCTATATAATCCAAATAGTTTAGTCTTACTGATAGAGATACTGAGTTTAGAGAAATTGTAGGATTAGCTGGAGAATTAACAAAGTCAACAGAGTCAACAAATGATCAGAATCAGACTTGCATACATGAACCCTTAATGACACAAACAGATTAAGATAATATTACCTATCCTTTAACTCTTTTTGAAAGCATTGTATAATACTGAGGTAGCAGAGAAGTTATTTTTCCTATCTTAAGAGATTCCTACATCTTAAGACATAATTACTAAGATCTCTTGTACTTTAGAAGCTGGCTTAAAACTCAACATTCAAAAAACTAAGATCATGGCATCCAGTTCCATCACTTCTTGGCAAATAGATGAGGAAAAAAATGGAAACAGTGACAGACTTTATTTTCCTGGGCTCCAAAAGCACTGCAGATGGTGACTGCAGCCATGAAATTAAAAGATGTTTGCTTCTTGGAAGAAAGGCTGTGACAAACCTAGACACCGTATTAAAAAGCAGAGACATCTCTTTGCTGACAAAGGTCCATATAGTCAAAGCTAAGGTTTTTCCAGTTGTCATGTACAAATGTGAGAGTAGGACCAAAAAGAAGGCTGAGCACCAAAGAACTGATGCTTTTGAGCCGTGGTGCCGGAGAAGACTCTTGTATAGCAAGGAGGTCAAACTGGTCAATCTTAAAGGAAATCAACCCTGAATATTCACTGGAAAGACTGATGCTGAAGCTCCAATATTTTGGCCACCTGATGGGAAGAGCTGACTCATTGGAAAAGACCTAGATGTTGGGAAAGATTGAGGGCAGGAAGAGAAGGCAACAACAGAGGATGAGATGGTTGGATGGCATCATCGACTCAATAGAAATGAGTTTGAGCAAATTCTGGGAGATAGTGAAAGACGGGGAAGCCAGGCGTACTGCAGTCCATGGGGTTGCAAACAGCCAGACACAACTGAGTGACTGAACAACAACTAGTACTTGAAAAGATTTTGCCAATAATATCCTTTGGAAGAGAGCAATAACTAGAAAATGCTGATATTCTAGAAAAGTAAAATAGGAGACCTCCAAAGACAGTATCAGAATTAGAAAGAAAGCTGTCAACTAGGCAATACAACAAAAATTAGTGTGTAACTTTTCACAACACAGATTCCTTATTTTGTTTCAAAATTTAGGATGGCCACATATGAACTATTTTAACCATCTCTTCCTAATGAAATTTGACCAAAACCTTGATGTCTCTGCTATTTTAATAATATATGTTCTGTCAATTTTTTCAAATTTCTTTTTACATACATACAAGCTGTTTTCCTTTTTTAGTAATTGTTCTAATCCACTGAAAATTTTTTCAACTCAGTATGTATTTGTAAATGCTATAATTGAGAGGGAAAAATGCTTAATGTCAATAAATTTAAAGACAAAGTCTTTATTCTATAATATTCCATCATAATGACCATCTTCTATTTACCTTTAGCTTTTCATATAATTTTTGTAAAAACTTCTTAGGATTACCATGTGTAAATCACTAGGTTGTATTTTCAGAAAGCTTAGCACTAGCTAAACTAATAGTTTAGCCGGACATCTGAAAATGGTTCAGCTCTTTCCCACATAGCAGACATTTACTATCTCTCATTCCAGTAAATGCCAGTCATACCTGCTGTCTAGACATCTAAAATGCCCCCTACATGGTGGTACTGTTCTCTTTTAAACACACTATGCCTTTTTGTTTTGTTCATGCTTTGCTTTGCTATACAGAAGTTTTAAGTTTAATTAGGTCCCACTTGTTTATTTTTGGTTTTTTGTTCATTACTCTAAACAATGGACCCAAAAAGATCTCTCTGTGATTTATGTCAAGGATTATTCTGCCTATATGTTCCTCTAAGAGTTTTATTTGCAAAGGAAGCAACTGACAAGGGATTAATCTCCAAAATATACAAACAGCTCATGCAGCTCAATACCAAAAAATGAATAACCCAATCAAAAACTGGGTGGAAAACCTAAACACATATTTCACCAAAGAAGATATACAGAGGACCAACAAACGCATGAAAACATGCTCAACATCACTAATTATTAGGGAAACGCAAATCAAAACTACAATGATACATGACCTCATACCAGTCAAAATGGCCATCGTCAAAAAACCTACAAATAATAAATGCTTGAGAGGGTGTGAAGAAAAGAAAGAGCACATTCCCCTGCACTGATGGTGAGAATGCAAATTGGTAGAGCCATTGGAGAACAGTATGGATGTTCCTTAAAAAACTAACAGTAGAGCTCCCATATGAACCAGCAATCCCACTTCTAGGCATGTATTTGGAGAAGATCATAACTTGAAAGGATGCAGGCATCTCAGTGTTCACTGCTATTTACAATAGCCAGGACATGGAAGCAACCTAAAAGTCCACTGATGGAGGAAAGAAGATGTGGTACATATATGCAGTGAAATATTACTCAGCCATAACAAGGAAGGAAATAGTATCATTTGGAGAGATGTGGATGGACCTAGAGACTGCCATACAGAGTAATGTAAGTCAGAAAGAGAAAAACAAACATATAATATTGCTTCTATGTGGAAGCTAGAGAAATGGTGCATATGATATTACTAGCAAAGTGGAAATAGAGACACAGACATAGAGAATGGACTTACAGTTACCAAAGAGAAAGAAGAGGGGTGGGATGAATTGGGAGACTGGGGTTGACATATATACACTACCTAGGTATAAAATAATGAGAACCTACTGTATAGCACAAGGGCATGATGGTAGGAGGGGCGAAATTGCGTTTAGAATCAAACCCCATACCCACCAGAAGCTCAGGTGGTTCAAACATACCTTGAGTGCAGCAGGATCCAGAGACCCCATAAAGACTGAGACAGAACTCAGTTTGTGTTTGGGTGCCTCCTGAGCAGGTACAGGTCAGCGGTGGACTGCTGAGGGGGAAGGGGCTCTGGGTGCAGTAGACCTGGATACGGCATAAGCCCTCTGGGAGGAGGTAGCCATTAACTCACCAGAACTTACACAGGACTGGGAAACAGACTCTCTGAGGGCACAAACAGAAACCTGTGCACACCAGGACCCAGGAGAAAGGAGCAGTCACCCCACAGGAGACTGACCCAGACTTGCCCGTGAGGGTCCAGGGGTCCCCAGTGGAGGTGTGGGTCGGCGGTGGCCTGCTGCAGGGTTGGGGGCATTGAGTGTAGCAGTGTGTGTGTGGGATATGTTGAAGGAGGTCACCATTATCTTCATTAAAACACCATAGTTTGACCTCAGGTCAAATAATAGAGAGGGAACACATAAAATTGGATTAAAGATTTACTGAGCATGGCCCCGCCCAGCAGAACAAGACCCAGTTTCCCCCTCAGTCAGTCTCTCCCATCAGGAAGCTTCCACAAGCCTCTTATCCTTCTCCATCAGAGGGCAGACAGACTGAAAACCACAATCACAGAAATCTAACCAATCTGATCACATGGACCACAGACTTGTCTAACTCAATAAAACTATGAGCCATGCTGGGTAGGGCCACCCAAGATGGACAGGTCACAGAGGAGAGTTCTGACAAAACGTGGTCCACTGGAGAAGGGAATGGCAAACCGTTTCAGTATTCTTTCCTTGAGGACCTCGTGAACAGTGTGAAAAGGCAAAAAGATACCTCATTGAAAGATGAACTCCCCAGGTCGGTAGGTAACCAGTATGCTACTGGAGATCAGTGGAGAAATAACTCCAGAAAGAATGCAGAGACAGAGCCAAAACAAAAACAACACCCAGTTGTGGATGTGATGGGTGATGGAAGTAAAGTCTGATGCTGTAAAGAGCAATATAGCATAGGAACCTGGAATCTTAGGTCCGTGAATCAAGGCAAATTGGAAGTGGTCAAACAGGAGATGGCAAGAGTGAACATTGACATTTTGGGAATCAGAGAAATAAAATGGACCAGAATGGGTGAATTTAACTAAGATTACCACAATATCTACTATGGTGGGCAAGAATCCCTTAGAGGAAATGGAATAGTCATCATAGTCAACAAAAGAGTCCAAAATGCAGTACTTGGATGCAATCTCAAAAATGACAGAATGATCTCTGTTCCTTTCCAAGTCAAACCATTCAATATGACAGTAATCCAAGTTTATGCCCCTACCAATAATGCTAAAAAAGCTGAAGTTGAACGGTTCTATGAAGACCTACAAGACCTTCTAGAACAAACACCCAAAAAAGATGTTCTTTTCATTATAGGAGATTGGAATGCAAAACTAGGAAGTCAAGAGACACCTGGAGTAACAGGCAAATTTGGCCTTGGAATACAGAATGAAGCAGGGCAAAGGCTAATAGAGTTTTGCCAAGAGAATGCACTGGTCAGAGCAAACACCTTCTTCCAACAACACAAGAGTAGACTCTCCACATGGACACACCAGATGGTCAATACTGAATTCAGATTTATTAAATTCTTTGCCGCCAAAGATGGACAAGCTTTATACAGTCATCAAAAACAAGACTGGGAGCCGACTGTGGCTCAGATCATGAACTCTTTTTGCCAAATTCAGTCTTAACTTGAAGAAACTAGGGAAAACCACTAAACCATTCATGTATGAACTAAATCAAATCCCTTATGACTATACAGTGAAAGTGACAAACAAATTCAAGGGATTAGATCTGATAGACAGAGTGCCTAAAGAACTATGGACAGAGGTTCATGACACTGTGCAGGAGGCAGAGATCAAGACCATCCCCAAGAAAAAGAAATGCAAAAAGGCAAAATAGTTGTCTGAGGAGGCATCATGACAGCTATGAAAAGAATAGACGTGAAAGGCAAAGGAGAAAAGGAAAGATATAATGATTTGAATGCAAGATTCCAAAGAATAGCAAGGAGAGATAAGAAAGCCATCCTCAGTGATCAATGCAAAGGAATAGAGGAAAACCAAAGAATGGGAAGGACTAGAGATCTCTTCAAGAAAATGAGAGATACCAAAGGAAATTTTCATGCAAAGATGGGCACAATAAGGGACAGAAATGGTATGGACCTAACAGAAGCAGAAGATATTAAGAAGAGGTGGCAAGAATGCACCGAAGAACTATACAAAAAAGATCTTCACAACCCAGATAACCACAATACTGTGATCACTCACTTAGAGCCAGAAATCCTGGAATGCGAAGTCAAGTGGGCCTTAGGTACCATCACTATGGGCAAAGCTAGTGGAGGTGATGGAATTCCAATTGAGTTAATTCAAATCCTAAATGATGATGCTGTGAAAGAGCTGCACTCAATATGCCAGTAAATATGGAAAACTCAGCAGTGGCCACAGGACTGGAAAAGGTCAGTTTTCATTCCAATCCCGAAGAAAAACAATGCCAAAGAATGCTCAAATTACCACACAATTGCACTCATTTCACATGCTAGCAAAGTAATGGTCAAAATTCCCAAGCCAGGCTTCAACAGTATGTGAACCGTGAACTTCCAGATGTTCAAGTTGGATTTAGAAAAGGCAGAGGAATCAGAAATCAAATTGCCAACATCCGTTGGATCATCAGAAAAGCAAGATTTCCAGAAAAACATCTACTTATGCTTTATTGCGGAGAAGGCAATGGCACCCCACTCCAGTACTCTTGCCTGGAAAATCCCATGGACGGAAGAGCCTGGTAGGCTGCAGTCCATGGGGTCGTGAAGAGTCAGACATGACTGAGCAACTTCACTTTCACTTTTCAGTTTTATGCATTGGAGAAGGAAACGGCAACCCACTCCTGTGTTCTTGCCTGGAGAATCCCAGGGACGGGGTCACACAGAGTTGGACACGACTGAAGTGACTTAGCAGCAGTAGCATGCTTTATTGACTATGCCAAAGCCTTTGAGTGTGTGGGTCACCACAAACTGTGGAAAATTCTACAAGAGATGGGAATACCAGACCATCTGATTTGCCTCCTGAGAAATCTGTATGCAGGTCAAGCAACAGTTAGAACTGGACAAGGAACAACAGATTGGTTCCAAATCAGGAAAGGAGTACGAGGGCTATATATTGTCACTCTGCTTATTTAACTCATATGCAAAGTACATCATGAGAAATGCTGGGCTGGATGAAACACAAGCTGGAATCAAATTTGCAGGAGAAATATCAAACATCTCAGATATGCAGATGACACCACCCTTATGGCAGAAAGCGAAGAACTAAAGAGCCTCTTGAGGAATGTAAAAGAGGAGAGTGAAAAAGTTGGCTTAAAACTCAACATTCAGAAAACTAAGATCATGGCATCTGGTCCCATCACTTCATGGCAAATAGATGGGGAAATACAGTGACAGACTTTATTTTTTTTTGGCTCCAAAATTACTGCTGATGGTGACCACAGCCATGCAATTAAAAGATGCTTACTCCTTGGAAGAAAAGTTCTGAGCAACCTAGAGAGCTTTTTAAAAAGCAGAGACATTACTTTGCAACAAAGGTCCATCTAGTCAAAGCTATGGTTTTTCCAGTAGTCATGTATGGATGTGAGAGTTGCACTATAAAGAAAGCTGAGCACTTTAGAATTGATACTTTTGAACTGTGGTGTTGGAGAAACTTTTGAGCGTCCCTTGGACAGCAAAGAGATCCAACCAGTCCATCCTAAAGGAAATTGGTCCTGAATATTCATTGCAAGTTCTGATGCTGAAGCTGAAACTCCAATACTTTGGCCACCTGATGAAAAGAACTGACTCATTTGAAAAGACCCTGATGCTGGGAAAGTTTGAAGGCAGGAGGAGAAGGGGATGACAGAGGATGAGATGGTTGGATGGCATCACCGACTCAATGGACATGAGTTTGATTAAACTCCGGGAGTTGGTGATGGACAGTGAGGCCTGGTTTGCTGCAGCCCATGGGGCCGCAGAGAGTCGGACACGACTGAGGGACTCAACTGAACAGACTGACAATATAGTATGGGGAACTCTACTCAATGACCTGTGGTGAATGAAATGGGAAGAAAATCTAAGAAAGAGTGGATAGATGTATAGTTGTAACTGATTGCTGTATGACAGAAACTAATGCAACATTGTAAATCAACTGTACTCCAATAAAAGTTGATATTAAATAAAAACCACTATGCCAAAAGGATGCAGGATCTAGTAGGAGGAAAAGCCTCTATCCTTTATTTTGAACTTTCAAAGAACAGTACAAAGTGCCTCACCATGTCTTTTTCAGTAGTAGAGCAGTGGGCTCTGGTGGAAAGCTAATAGATTCGCAGCACGACAACTTCAGTTTGAAAATCATGTTCTGCCACCAGCTATGTGATCACAGACAGTGAAAGTCCACCACCATTTGCTTCTTTATCTCCAAATATGGATAAAGTACCTATTTTACAAAGGTCGATTGAAAGTTAAGAGGGAGAATGCAGGTGGAAATGTTTCCTAATCTGTGTAGTACTGAACAAATGTCAGTCATTGTTATTCTTTTTGTGTTTGTTTTGACTGATGTTCACTGTGCATCAAGGAAAGTGCTACCTCCACTGTTCCAGAATTTGGCTGCTTTCCAGAATTGCTTGATTAAGTAAGTCTTTCTACAACAGCATTTTTTAAAAATATGTTTCAGTAGTTTCAATTTTCAAAAACAAAAAAGGCAACATTGCATAATATGCACCCATCTTACACAATGTTAAAGTCAAATATCAGTCAATAAAAAAACAAAAAAAATTACATCCAATTAATTTTAATTTCCAAACTTGTTTCTTTTGACCCTGAAATTCCCCAATACCCTTCTTTTTGTGTCTCTTCCTTTCCTGTCTTCTTTCCTTCTGCTCTTCCAGCCACTCTTGCCCTTCCTTCCTTCTTCTTTTAACATTTTCTCTTGATCATATTTTGCGTTTCCTAAGAATGGACTGGCAACTGAATAGGAGGTCTTCCGTATTATTCTGTATGGGAGGGCTTTACCAGGAATCATAGCGTGTGAGTTTCAGTAGTATTTTTATGTTGATGTATTTTTCCATATGACAAATTTTGTTCTGTATTTTTGTTTATGCTGTTGTTGCTCGGTCGCTAAGTCATGTCTGACTCTTTGAGACCCCATGGGCTGCAGCATGCCAGGCTCCCCAGCCCTTCACTATCTCCCGGAGTTTGCTCAGATGCTAGTCAATGGAGTCAGTGTTGCCACCCAACCATCTCACTTCTGCCTCCCCCTTCATCTTTTGCCTTTAATCTTTCTCAACATCAGGGTCTTTTCTAGTGAGTTGGCTCTCTGCATTGGGGGCCCCTCTCCCCTCCACACCCTACCAAAAACACCAAAAACAGACAAACAAACAAAAAACAGTGGGGCTTCCCTGGTGGCTCAGATGGTAAAGAATCTGTGTGTAATGCAGGAGACATGGGCTCAATCCATGGGTCGGGAAGATCCCCTGGAGAAGGGAATGGCACCCCACTCCAGTATTCTTGCCTAGAGAATTCCATGGACAGAGGGGTCTGGTAGGTTACAGTCCATGGGATCACAGAGTTGGAGAGAGTCAGACACGACTGAATAACTAACTCACACGTTTTCTTCTCCAGGTCAGGAATGCGAAGGGTAGAATTTGCTCACTTATTTTTAGCTGACTAAAACTGAACCCCTATCTTTATTTGCTACAGGCTATTTGGGAACTGAAGGGCAAGGCAGAGAGGTTTATATTTGGTTTGAAATACTGAAGGAACATCTCTTGCTCTCAAATTCAGACCAAGATTTATTCAAGAAATGTCAAAGACTGTACTTTCAGATTTTTTTTTTTTTTTTTTTTTTTTTAGCATAAGACTGCATCCTCAAATCTGAAGTAGAACAGTACATACTATATAACAATGGGACTTTTCCTGCCATAAGGGCATGGCAATGTTTTCACAAAAAGAAAGTCGTATTCAAGTGGTGCCCATCTGGAGCCATAAAAGAGCTCAGAATACACTAATGCAACCAAGAAAACAGTAGAGAAAAGCTTTCCTATGGACTTTCCACCATGCATTGGACACACTGGCAGCTCAGTAACATTCCTGACATTTCTGAGCTTTCAGGAGAGCAGCCCATCAAGAGAAAGTGTGGCTGAAGCTCCTTCTGCACAGAACCACACTGCAGAACAGGAGGATTTCAGACAGCTTCTCCCGGTTAGGCTGAATGCCAAGTAATTTATAGTCATGTGACTGGATGACTGGAAACCTACACTACCTACCAAATTCTCAATAATGTAACCATTAGATTCAATTTGCTCCTTACCCAGGACTTTTATTGTTTTGGGAGTCACAGCATAAAGATCAACAAGGAAAGGATACATGTATATATATGGCTGATCCACAATGTTGTACAGCAGAAACTAACAGAACATTGTAAAGCAATTACACTCCAATACAAAAATAGTAAGAAAATCAATAACTTATGCAACATTGATTGTGGCAGGAGTGTAAGCTGTTTCTTATTTATCTGACAACATATATGTTTTTAACCTTAAACATCGTTGTAATCATGTTTCACTAAATCCAGCAATACATGACCCTCTAAAGCTAATTTAATACTATTCTTTTGATTTTGCTATACTATATACATTCAAATCTCTTTTAGTCAATTTTGTAAGGATAACTCTGGTAAAGTTATAAAGTAAAGATGGGGTTCCATAGTATTTTCTACTCCATAGTATTTTCTACTGAAGTGATTCTGTGCTAACAAATGTGTACTGGATGGCAGGTGGGGGCTAAGAGGGTGAATGGATGGAACCCGATGGAGGAATCACCAGAATAAGAGTTTGAATTAATGAAACCAGACACTCTGTCCACTGTTGTTTGCAGTGATCTCTGCACTGGAGATTTACCTGTATAGACTACATCTTTGAGTTCCTTTGCTCCCTGCCTTCTAGACTGGTTCAGGTAATTGGGCCTAGAGGAAAGCTATTTCCTGGTCTGGCATATTTCCTGCAGGACTGGCCATGTCCGTTAGTCAAAGCCCTTGACAAAGGTCTTCCTGGGTATTATTTATATTATTCTATTTTCTTCTTCGTTTCAGGCCTCAGCTCCTTCTCAGGTTCTGCATCACTGCGTGGTTTCACTATACTCTAAACAAATTTCTGCTGACTGTCTTTTTCTAAACTCTTTTCAAATTACCCAGTGTGAAAGCGCTATGTTTTTGCTGACTGTGCCTTATATACACTAGAAGTCAAACATGCCTGCATGCATATGGGTGGCCAAGTAGTTAGGATCCCATTTGTAAAAGTATAAAAAATATAGGAAGTGCTTCAGTCTAGGAAAAGAGAGACCTAGGGTCCCGCACATTAATCCTACATCCATTGTAGGAAAATAATGTGTGGGTGTTTTACAGTCATGTGTGTACCTGTTGTCTCATTCTCCCTAATGTGCATTGCTTACACATTAGGTTAAAAACAGTAGAATTTTGGCAAGTTTCTATGGTCAAATGTCTTTACAGGTACACACAAAATTTTATATTTTTCTGATGTTATTCTTTCTTTAGCTCTCACATTTAAGCTATGAAAATAACTTTACCATTGTACACACCTTGTTCAGATTATTTTTCTAAGCAATGAGATATATTCAGAAACAGCTAATATGTATAAGTAGCATCAGTTGTTTCCTCCATAAGCAGTAGCAGGCAAATCAAAGAGATTCAGCAACACAATCCTATGTGGCAATAAATATATTTTCAATGTACTTGAATTACTTTTAACTCCTGTGCTACAGGTTTCATAGCATAGGCAGTGGCAGTGCTGACTAACTTGAAAGAACATGTCTAAATTGCTTTACATGTTAATTAGTTTTGAAATCTTATTAGAAGCTCATTTCTTTTCATGACTTTCTGGCTTATTCTGTCTATTTTTTTCTCATTTGGGGGGAGAGAGAGACAGAGACACTACACACACACACACACACACACACACACATATGGAGAGAGACTGCATCTCTATACATATGTAACCTCTCTCTCTCCATATATATTTTTGTGTGTATATATATATATATAGTGTCTCTGTCTCTGACTGTCTATCTCTGTCTCTCTCTGTCTCTCTGTCTGTCTGTCTGTCTCTCTCTCTCTCTATATATATATAGTGTCTCAGAGTATTCTAGTTTTTAGACAAATCTTCAGCATGTTTTTGTACAGAGTTACATATTATTGGAGCCCTCCAGCCTTCGTGATAATTCTATAAAACAGAAGACTTGAGAAGACATGTTGGACTGATTCTCACTGAGAGGGTGGAGTGTTACTGATCATATCTTTAAAGAATTCTTCCAGCGCATCTGGTGAACATAAAAGTGTCTGTCCTTTGGGAAAACGTAGCTAAAGTTAACACTATAGTCGTCCCTCAGGATCTGCAGGGGATTAGTTCCAGGGGATTTGGTATCCACTATGGATAGATGGCTCAGAGGTTAAAGTGTCTGCCTCCAATGCGGGAGACCTGGGTTCGATCCCTGGGTTGGGAAGATCCCCTGGAGAAGGAAATGGCAACCCACTCCAGTATTCTTGCCTAGAGAATCCCATGGACGGAGGAGCTTGCTAGGCTACAGTCCACGGGATCCCAAAGAGTTGGACACGACTGAGCGACTTCACTTTCACTTTCTATGGATACCAAAATTCAAAGATACTCAACTCCTTCATAGAAAATGGCGTAGTATTGTCATGTAATCTCTGTGTATGCTCCCATATACTTTAAATCATCTTTAGATTATCTTTAATACCTAACACAATGTAAACCCTATGTTCAGTTCAGTTCAGTTCAGTTAAGTCACTCAGTCCTGTCCTACTCTTTGCAGCCCCATGAATTGCAGCAGGCCAGGCCTCCCTGTCCATCATGAACTCCCGGAGTTTACTCAAACTCAAGTCCATCGAGTCGGTGATGCCATCCAACCATCTCATCCTCTATTGTCCGCTTCTCCTCCTGCCCCCAACCCCTCCCATCATCAGGGTCTTTTCCAATGAGTCAACTTTTCACATGAGGTGGCCAAAGTATTGGAGTTTCAGCTTCAGCATCAGTCCTTCCAAATGCTATGTAACTAGCTGTAAATACAATGTAAATGCTACAGAATAAGTTGCTGGCATGTGTCAAATTAAACCTTTGGTTTTTAGAACTTTATGGAATTTTTTTCAAATATTTTGGATCCTCAGTTGTGGAATCATGGATATCGAGGACCAACAGTACAGATGAGAACATTGAGGCAAAAAGAACTTAATTGCATACAGTCAGGCAAGAAGTAACAAAGTTCTAAATCAATCCCAAGTGTGACTGACTGCAAAGTCAGTATCTGTAAGTACTAGTTTTGAATCAAGGAATAGGAACTCTTATTTATTATCTCCATATATCTGCAAACTTGAAAGTTGTTGTCCCTTCTTGATCTCAATTTTTCATCTGTATAATGAAAACACTTTATGATCTCTAATAAATTTTCTACCTGTATTATTCAATGTATTCAATCAATCACTTACTTAATGAGTTTGCATCAAGTGCACAGAAATTTTAAAGCATACCATTAGATTACCTGGATAGTTTAAATTAAAATAATTCACTTATTTGCATTATTTTTCTCATGAGATTCCTCCATGAGACAGAAATAACTCATCATCTGTGTTTTTTGCTTCTTTCCCTAGATTCCTTCCAGCACCAATACTACAGACACACACACACAATTTTCTTCACTAATTGCTAGGTCACATCCTCTTTACACTAATGATATTTTCTTTATTCTAGAGGCAGAGTATACTTATTGAAAACCCTTTATAGTTTTATAATTGACTAACTGCTTTTCTCATTTTCCTTTCAGCTCTTCAATAACAAAGCACTGGAAAAAAAAAAAAAAGAACACTTTGATGGTTGAAATCTATTACTTGGACCATAAATTTAATGTCAGAAAAACAGAAGATCTTTTATGATCACACTTTTTTATGTCCTCGGACCTACAAATGTTTGCCACAAAAGTATGGAAAATAATTTTGTGATTTTATTTTTTGTGTTTCTAGAAGCCCTAGACAGTCTATATGTCATAAACAACTACTTTGACCATGAATTTCATTTTGTCCAAGGACTTAGTTCATTTTACTAATTATTCAGTATGTTTTCCTATACACCAACCCAGTGACATCTTATGATTATGCATTGATTTAAAGCCTGTATGATACTTTCATTTTGTAAAAAATATATTTATTGTCTTGAAACTTTCTCTTTATTGTCTTGAAACAAAAATGTCAGAAGAGGCATCCATACTGAATTCATCTCCACTGAATTATTATATTGTGTCCCACTGATCACAGGCTGGTTCCCCCAGAAAACAGTCTGCCAGGTGGTTTATATGGTCCATTGTACTGGGTATTTGTTATCCTAATAATCCCTTTCCTGCCCTTTCTCCCACTCTGTTCTATATCACAGGGAACACCATTCTCCTGCCAGCTAGTTTCTCTTGGCAACTGGCTTCTGAATAGCTTTAAGCAATGGTTAAAAGGGGGAAGGTGAGAGCAATAGAGAAACCGAGTATTTCTTTCTCTCTTAGACTCTGCAGCAACAACTTTGACTGCAGCTGCATCCTCTCCCCTCATGAAGAACAAAAACCTCTCCCCTAGAGACCCAACTGCTGATGGCCAACTTGCTCTTTGAGTACTCCACCTTCTAGATCTGGTATCACTGAACGGAACAGAGTTAGGGGACAAAGTAGGTGATTACATAGTCAATCCCACTAACGGATCATAAGTGGAGAGGAAAGTATAGCAGATGCCATAATAATTACTCAAGAAAGTAGGCTTGCCTAGCAACAAAACTGTGCAAGAGAAGTGTGAGTCATGCCCCAAAACAATAAAAGAATTGTGGAATGAGATCCACATACTACCCACTAAAGTCAGTAAGTTAAGGATCCTTGCCAAGAGATTTTTCTGCCTGTACTAAGAACAGAAATATGGGGGAAAGGTAACATCATACTGAAAGCTGAGATGATTTACCATATTTTAGTATATGTTATCATCTTTTTGTTCATTTTCATAGTGCCATGATAGTCTGTGTTTCGTCATGTAGGGACCAGAAAACTCCCTCATCTGACATGGAGGCAGAGGTGAAGATGGAAATGTGACATCTACTCAAGAATGAGTAAGAAGATGGTCTTCCCCTCCGTTTTTCTTTGATTGTAAAAATCTAGCCCCAAAGTTCTTGTGGCAATCCCTTGCCTGACCGCTTGTATCTCTGTACTAATAAACTCTTTCCTGACCAGTCACCCTGCCTCTTGCTGAATTCTTTCTGCACCCAGACATAAGGATCTGTGCCCTACTGAGTTTTGAAATGTCTTCTATAGCTTCATCACTGCTTCTTTCTTCTGTCCCTTCTTCTCTATGTTAGTGATGCTCCCAAATGTTATTAATCACTGGTTTGCCTCATTATCCCTAATTGATTTACCAGCTCTCCTACTGCCCATGCAAACAATCCCATGAATTTTATACCCTCTGTTTAAAAGACCTAGTATGGTTTCTGTTTTTTTTGGACTGGACTCATAGATTAACCTACACTTACTCCTTTCATATTCATCCACCAAGACTTCATTACATATCAAACTTGTGCAAGGCACTGTTTAAGGGTAACAGCATATCTGTGAACAAGATAAAATACTTTCCCTACCCTTTATAAAAATTATAGTCCAGTGGGAAAGATAGATACTGTATAATAAACTGTGGCTGTGATGTATATTATAAAAGACAAATTATATTATATTATGGGGTCAAAAACAAGAGAATGTTAAACCAAAATGAGTCATGGGACTTCCCCGTCAGTCCAGTGGTTAACACTCTGTACTTCTGCTGCAGGGGGTGTGGGTTTGATCCCTCATGGGAGGAACCAAGATCCTACATGCCACAGGAAAATTCTTAAGTTTGTGCCTTTTCAAATGAGATCTAAAACGCAGGAGAGTCTTACGAAGGTATATAAGATAAGAATAATATGTGAGGAGAACTTACTGTAAAAAACATCTCACCTAAGTTAACTTCCCATTTGGAGCTAGGTATCTGTGGAGTGGAGAAAAGGAGGCGGCTCTATTACGTACAGTCTCCTATAACCTTTGAATAATGCTAACTGCAAGTGTCTCATATTCAAAAAGATCATTTAAAATATCTGAAAGCTCTCAGACAGAACTGATAAATAATTTTCCTAATTTAAAGTAATATCCAAAGAGAAGTACATGACACTTCACTGAGGTTTTTAGACTCTCTGGATAGTAGAGAGATTCTAAGTGCCCAATTAGAATAAAGGCAACACACATATTTCAAATATTTAAGTAAAAATGTGCATCTTAGTAACATATAACCCCAGGTGCTTAAATAATAACGGAACATAAATATATTGGCTGTCTGTGTAATCTTTAATTAAAAAATCTCCTGCAGCCCACAAGAAAGAGGTACAAGGTTTGCACCTGCAAACCTACGTGCTGGAATATGTTCCCATGTCACCTGTCCCTCTACTTAGCCTGAAAATACCAACTTACGTGAAATCAATTGTGACTTGCTCTAGTACTTCATTTTCCTTATTTTTCTGTGTGTGTTCAATTTGGTTTAAAATACTTGTTAATTATAAGGTACTGTTTGTGGCTATGAGGATGATACAAAATACAAAATACATGTCTTGCCCTAAGGAAATTTCTGTCTGAGAGATGCAGGCAAGTGAATGAGCGCTTCTGATATCTTATGATACATCTCAAGAGAGAGGTTGGCACAATGTGTTACGGGAACCCAATAGAAAGGGATCCAGCTAGCCTTGGACAATTAAGGTAGCTCCTTGGATGATGTAACAGTTAATTAGAAGAGGAATCAAAGGCTTTTTTGTGGAAATACACAAGCTATAAATTAAGTTTTTTTTGATAACAAGATTGAAATCAAACAGTGGTTAATCTTCAAAGTAAGCCAGACAAAATGGTAATTTATTTAAGAGATTCAGTTTATAATTATTATAAAAGACTATAACTTATATGGGCTACCCCATGGCTCAGGTGGAAAAGAATTCACCTGCAATGCAGGAGGCCTGGGTTCCATCCCTGTGTCAGGAATATCCCCTGGAGCAGGGAATGGCTACCCGTTCCAGTATTCTTGCCTAGAGAACCCCATGGACGAGGAGCCTGGCAAACTACAGTTCACGGGGTCACAGAGTTGGACACAAGTGAGTGACTAAACACACACACCCACAACCTATATATTAATACATTTACTGCTGTATATCCCCATCAATGACACTTAAGGGTGATTGCTGATGAAAGAGATTTCAAAATACGTGAGGCTCAATTAGTGTTTTCTCAGACTTAAGGCATAGGGGATGCTTTACCCTAAGGTCTCCTTATTCTCATAAAAGAATTACAATTAGAGCCATAATTAGTCAACTTGCTCATTATTCTTAATTAAATCAGACATTATCCCGACATCAAAAATTATAATATACTCCAATTACGTGCCAGAGTAAGTTATTCATGTAATTGGCCCCACACTTAACATACAATTAAATGTGCCAAATAAAGCAAACAAACAAAGCCTCTCTGGAGCTGCCCGATTACAGAGATTCATGTCTGCCCAAACTGCTCACTACCTCCCTTTTCTCTGAACTTTGAGTCTAAGTAGCTCTGCCTGTCCTGCTTTGTAAGAGGAAGTTAGGGAAAGGTTGGAGAGGCTCTAATTAATTGCCTGGAGAATCCCATGGACAGAGGAGCCTGGCAGGCTACAGTCCATGGGGTTGCAAGGGTATGACATGACTTAGCGACTAAACCGCCACCACCAATAAGCATCTGAGCTACCGAATCATGGCCTCATCCCCTCCCCTGTGCAGTGCCACTTTTTGTTCAGATCCGCTGTTCCCTCTCACTGTCTTGGGCCATGATGGCTGCAATCATCATGATGCCAAATTCTCCTCTCCTTTTAAAACTTTCAGTTGATGATAGCATTTGCTCTTTTCTTTTGACAAAATAAAGTCATTCAACATGATGTCTCTCATCATTCTGAGTTTTCATTTTACTAACACTAAATTTTAACCTTTCTCCATGTAGAGAGAAAAATGCAGTTCCTCCTTTCTAAGATTAATTCTTTTTGCTTAACTCTTCCTCATAACCAGCTTTCTTGAAATCCAGCAAATGCTCTTGCGTAATTGTTCTATATTTTTCTTCTACTTTTTATTTCCTTTATCTGTTGGCTCCTTTTTCTCTGCTTGTCTCTCTCTTTGTCTCTCTCCCACATACAATATATAGACATTTGAAGAATGTTTATACAAATGCTTTATAAACAAAGAATGGGAAGTGAGTGGTTGGG
Organism: Muntiacus reevesi; assembly: GCF_963930625.1. Lineage (NCBI taxonomy): Eukaryota > Metazoa > Chordata > Mammalia > Artiodactyla > Cervidae > Muntiacus > Muntiacus reevesi. The sequence continues at coordinate 211,503,712 of NC_089249.1, forward strand.
AAGCTAGGGAAAAGAGTTTTCAAGACTGAGATTTAAGCTAAGCACTGAAGAATCAATAACTTTTACTTGATCAGAGGCTCTCAAACGCTTTTGATTTCAGGAATCCTTTACAGTCTTAAAAGCAGATTAGCATCTCAAACAGCTTTTGTTTATGTATGTTAGATTGATCAGTAAAAATCAACTGCATGTTAATATAAAAATATTTTTACAAAAAATGGTCACATTAAAAAGAAAGTAAAGTATTACTGTTTTACAATAATATGTAACACAATGCCTTTTACTGTTTTTCCAGTTTCTTTAACGTCTGTAGAACATAACTGGTTTCTCCTACCTGCTCTGCATTTAATCTGTTGTAGAGTGTTGTTTTGATTAACGTATGCAAAGAAAACCCTGCCTCACTCAGATATATAATTGAACAAGGGAAGATGATTCTAATATCCTTTTCATATAATTGAAACTATTGTTTTTGATATTATGCTAAAACTCAGTAAGTAGTAAACTCCTAAAGGTTAGTTGTTATATGCAACCTGCAAACATGTCCATAACCTAATTCTTGCCCTGTTTCATTAAAATCCACTGGCTTGTCTTGCACTTTGATGTTTTCCTCATGAATTGTAAATTTTACAGTGTTTATTTGGAAGATATTTGCTCACAGAATTATGCAGATCTTTCAAATTTAGACACCTTCCATTATAAAATGTAGAAATATATATCATTCATTAATATCCTCACCAACTTCATCAGAAAAATTTTCAAGCTTTATAAAGTGGTCCAGACTACAGTGGCAAATGAAAGTTGTCCAAACTTCTAATTTTCATGTAAATCTAAAATTTTATTATTTCTCTTTCTTGAAGCAACAGGCTCACTTTGTTCATTTTCCAGAGAATATATGCCAAACACCCAACTCTGAATAATCATTAAGTTATTCTTTCAAGTGAAAATGGTGTTAATTGAAAAATGCAGCTAGTTCAGCTTACAACTCAAATAATTGCACAACATTTTGAAATGACCATTGTATATCAGTGTCCAGCATAAGTGCTTTAATATATATTTCTTTCTTGCCACAAAGAATATTTAAAGCTTGAGTAAGCAAGAGTCACAATTTAACAAAATTAATAGCGTCATTGTTTCATTAAAGACACTATTAAACAAGATATTCTCTCTCTCTCTCCCTTTGTCTCTCCCTATCTTTCTTGCTCTCTCTTTTAAATGCAATTGCCTGGCTGTGAAAAATCCAGTAATTACTTACGTAGTTTTGTGCCAATGCCTTGATCGATGCTAAGTTTATCTACTATTACTTGTGTAAAATCAATGCAAATGTCAGCATAGTGAAAAAAGGCAAGTTATGTCAGAGTATGTTTTGAAAATAGTTTTGATCTCCTGGACTCTCTGAAAGAATCCTAAGAATCCCCAGGGATTCATGGAACAAATTTTGAGAATCACTACTGTAGCTCTAGAAGCTTAAAAGATAATCTGGCAAAAAAAAATACATATAAAGATTAAAACATCACATGTTTATCAACAACACCTAATTATTTACTCTCTGCTCCCTAAACATGACTTCTTTTAGTCTCCACACCACTGGACCCTTAGACAAGTAAGGTAGATAATGAAACACCTGGAAACACAAGTCATGAAGGGCACTGTGACATTCACTTGTCTCTGAGGTCCAGTCTCGTGGTAGAATCAGTAACATACTACTTCCCTCTTACTGGTTTCAGTACATTGTGCTTCCAAATCTCTGGAACTGCAATGTCCAATATGATGGTCATTAGCCTAATGTGGCTATTCCAATTAAACTTAGTTAACATTAAATTAAATAGCATTAAAAATTTAGTTGCTCAGTTGAATTGTCGGATTTCAAATGCTCAATATTATACGTGGTTACTGGATATTATATTGATTAGTACAGATAGAGAGCCTTTTCATCATCGCAGATAATTCTCTTAGGTAGGGTTAGGGTGGACTATCTTGCTCTTTTTATCCTCACCATAATTTACTGCTTTCCCCTTACCCTAGTGACCATCATAGGAGGAATTCTGTATCACCAGCTTTATTAACAGTTCTTTGCTCTATTTTCATCTTTTGTTTAATGTCAACCTCCGTGAGCACACCTGACCCAATACACTAGACTCATTCTTTGATGTTCTATATTTCTAATGACCTTCACCTACAGGTCACTTCTTAAACAACCTAGAGCTGCTCCATTTCTAAAATCTTAAAATTCACTGTCTCATTTCTCAGATCACATATTCCTATCTTCTAGCTCCTACTTACTTATTTCCATCTCCCTTCTATTTGAACTCATTAACATTCAAGTTAATGGAGAAGACTCTTGAGAGTCTCTTGGACAGTAAGGAGATCAAACCAGTCAGTCCTAAAGGAAATCAACCCTGAACATTCACTGGAAGGACTGATGAGAAAGTTGAAGCTCCAATACTTTGACCACCTGATATGAAGAGCCAATTCATTGGAAGAGACCCTGATGCTGGTAAAGATCGAAGGAAGGAGGAGAAGCGGGCAACAGAGAATGAGATTGCTGTTATATTTTACATTTCCCTCTCTTTTTTAAAGTTACTATCAGTATAATAAATTCTGACATCTAAAATATTTTTAATTTCAGTAGTTATACTAATAGGACTTTTAGTTTAATCTCTCTTCTTCACTTTCTCTAAACCATCCTTCATATATGCAGCACATCTTTATATAATAGAAGAACAGAATTAAAAGTGACCCAAACAGTTTATTAGCCAGTCGACACCAGTTTTAGGTAAGTTTGAACTTAAAAGCAGTGTCAAAAGGTTATTACATGTAAGCAGTGGTATGGAAGTCTAGCCTCTATCATGGCAGACATAAACACACACACACATACAAACTCCAGGTCCAAAACTAGAATCTGGGAGCCAGGAATTGACCAAGGATTTTTGCTCCACTTCTGAAGACAAAAGGCATATAATACCAAACTTAGGGAAAATTTAAACTAACTTGATGTTCAAAGAGAAAAAGTGGAATAAATACTTGGGATCTGCCTATCTTTGATAGCCACTCCCCCATTCCGTTTCAGCCACATAATCTTTTTTATTTTTCCTTATCATAATTAGCGCTTCCTGTCATGACCTTATGTATGCATATGTTGTCTGTCTCCTCCATTAGAATATTAACTCTCTGAAGTCATCCCCTTTGATTTGCTCAAAATGCCTCCCATATAGAATAATATAGCATAGCTTTTCTGCTCAAGAAATATTTGGGTGAATGACCAAATAAAGAACATAGTTGCTCTTTACAAAAGAACATACAGTTGCTCTTTACAAAAAAAAAAAAAAACACATAAAAAAATTAAACTCTTCCATATGAGAAATAGAACATTAATTACTGAGAGAATCAATTCCTAGGCAGGTTGATAAGAAGTCTGGGGTTCTTGAGGAGATAGGGGTCTAGAATTCTCAAGGAGGAGGAATAGACGCTTTTTTTTCTCTCTCTCTACATTCTTTGGTCTTAGTCACATAAAACATTTTTTTCCTTAAGCCTGGAACTGATGATTACACAACAGACAGCTCAGTTTAAACTCTGTAGTAAGGATTATATAACAACAATGTATGCTGCCTGAGGACAGTTTCTCCTCCCTGAAAACCTTCTGATTAATTCTGTTTTCTTCAGTTCAGTTCAGTTCAGTCCCTGTCATGTCTGACTCTGTGTAACACCATGGACTGCAGCATGCCAGGCCTCCCTGTCCATCACCAACTCCCGGAGTTTACTCAAATTCATGTCCATTGAGTCGGTGATGCCACCCAACCATCTCATCCTCTGTCATCCCCTTCTCCACCCACATTCAATCTTTCCCAGCATCAGAGTCTTTTCCAAAGAGTCAGTTCTTCACATCAGGAGGCCAGAGTATTGGAGTTTCAGCTTCAGCATCAGTCCTTACAAAAAATATTCACAACTGACTTCCTTTAGGATGGACTGGCTGGATCTCATTGCAGTTCAAGGGACTCTCAAGAGTCTTCTCCAACACCACAGTTCAAAAGCATCAATTCTTCGGTGCTCAGCTTTCTTTAGAGTCCAACTCTCACATCCATACATGACTACTGGAAAAACCATTACTTTCACTAGATGGACATTTGTTGTCAGAGTAATGTCTCTGCTTTTTGATATGCTGTCTAGGTTGGTCATAACTTTTCTTCCAAGGAGTAAGCATCTTATAATTTCATGGCTGCAGTCACCATCTGCAGTGATTTTAGAGCCTAAATAAATAAATAAAGTCTGTCACTGTTTCCACTGTTTCCCCATCTATTTGCCATGATCTTAGTTCTCTGAACGTTGAGCTTTAAGCCAACTTTTTCAATCTCCTCTTTCACTTTCATCAAGATGTTCTTTAGTTCTTCTTCACTTTCTGCCATAAGGGTGATATCATCTGCGTATCTGAGGTTACTAATATTCCTCCTGACAATCTTGATTCCAGCTTGTGCTTTATCCAGCCCCACTATTCTCATGATGTACGCTGCATATAAGTTAAATAAGCAGGGTGACACTATGCAGGCTTGACGTACTTCTTTCCTGATTTGCAACCAGTCTGTTGTTCCATGTCCAGTTCTAACTGTTGCTTCCTGACCTGCATACAGATTTCTCAAGAGACAGGCCAGGTGGTCTGGTATTCCCATCTCTTTCAGAATTTTCCAGTTTATTGTGATCCACACAATCAAAGGTTTTGGCCTAGTCAATAAAGCAGAAATAGATGTTTTTTCTGGAACTCTCTTGCTTTTTCAGTGACCCAGCAGATGTTGGCAATTTGATCTTTGGTTCCTCTGCCTTTTCTAAATCCAGCTTGAACATCTGGAAGTTCATGGTTCACATACTGTTGAAACCTGACTTGGAGAATTTTGAGCATTATTTTACTAGCATCTGTACTCCAAGGCCAAAGTTGCCTGTTACTCCAGGTATTTCTTGACTTCATACTTCTGCATTCCAGTCCCCTATAATGAAAAGGACATCTTTTTTGGGTGTCAGTTCTAGAAGGTCTTGTAGGTCTTCATAGAACCACTCAACTTCAGCTTCTTCAGCATTACTGGTTGGGGCATAGACTTGGATTACTGTGATATTGAATGTTATTTTAAATATTGTTAATATTGTAATAATTAGTTTTATCTTAAAATGTATATTAGAGAGTGGGTCTGGTAAGATTTTTCTATTGTTAAGTTCTAATCCTGTTTTCTTAAAATGTAAATTGTGGGAGTGGGTCTGGTAAAATTTTTACAACTTTGAGATGTTATTTTGATTTATTGAACTCTTTATTGCCAAATTCAGACTTAAATTGAAGAAAGCAGGGGAAACCTCTAGACCATTCAGGTATGACCTAAATAAAATCCTTTACAATTATACAGTGGAAGTGAGAAAAAGATTTAAGGGACTAGATATGATAGACAGAATGCCTGATGAGCTATGGGCAGAGGTTCATGACATTGCACAGGAGACAGGGGTCAAGACCATCCTCAAGAAAAAGAAATTCAAAAATGCAAAATGATTGTCTGAGGAGGCCTTTCAAACAGCTGTGAAAAGAAGAGAAGCAATAAACAAAGAAGAAAAGGAAAGATATACCCATTTGAATGCAGAATTGGAAAGAATAGCAAGGAGAGATAAGAAAGTCTTCCTTAGTGATCAGTGCAAAAAAATAGAGGAAAACAACAGAATGGAAAAGAGATCTCTTCAAGAAAATTAGAGATACCAAGGGAACATTTCATGCAAAGATGGGCTCAATAAGGGGCAGAAATGGTATGGACCTAACAGAAGAAGAAGATATTAAGAAGAGGTGGAAAGAATACACAGAAGAACTATACAAAAAAATCTTCATGACCAAGATAATCACGATGGTGATCTATCTATGTGATCATCAGTTACATAGAGCCAGACTTCCTGGAATGTGAAGTTAAGTGGGCCTTAGGAAGGATCACTGTCAACAAAGCTAGTGGAGGTGATGGAAGTCCAGTTGAGCTATTTCCAATCCTAAAAGATGATGCTGTGCAAGTGCTGCACTCAATATGCCAGCAAAACTGGAAAACTCAGCAGTGGCAAAAGGACTGGAAAAGGTCAGTTTTCATTCCAACCCCAAGAAAGGCAAAGCCAAAGAATCCTCAAACTACTGCAGAATTGCTCTCATCTCATATGCTAGCAAATTAGCGGTCAAAAGTTCCAAGCCAGGCTTCAACAGTATGTGAACATTGAACTTCTAGATGTTCAAGCTGGATTTAGAAAAGGCAGAGGAATGAGAGATCAAATTGCCAACATCCGCTGGATCATCGAAAAAGCAAGAGAGTTCCAGAAAAACATCTACTTCTGGTTTATTGACTAGGCCAAAATCTTTGACTGTGTGGATCACAATAAACTGTGGAAAATTCTGAAGGAGATGGGAATACCAAACCATCTGACCTGCCCCTTGAGATATCTGTATGCAGGTCAGGAAGCAACAGTTAGAACTGGACATGGAACAACAGACTGGTTCCAATTAGGGAAAGAAGTACATCAAGGCTGTACATTGTCACCCTGCTTATTTAACTTATATTCAGAGTACCTCATGAGAAACGCTGGGCTGGATGAAGCACAAACTAGAATCAATATTGGCAGGAGAAATATCGATAACTTCAGATATGCAGATGATTCCACCCTTATGGCAGAAAGTGAAGAAGATCTAAGAGCCTCTTGATGAAGGTGAAAGAGCAGAGGGAAAATGTTGACTTAAAGTTCAACATTCAGAAAACTAAGATCATGGCATCTGGTCCCATCACTTCATGGCAAATAGATGGGGAAAGAGTGGAAGACTTTATTATTATTTTTTTTTACTCCAAAATCACTGCAGATGGTGATTGCTGCCATGACATTAAAAGATGTTTTCTCCTTGGAAGGAGTTATGACCAATCTAGACAGCATACTAAAAAGCAGAAGCATTACTTTGCCAACAAAGGTCCATCTAGTCAAGACTATGGTTTTTCTAGTAGTCATGTATGTATGTGAGAGTTGAACAAAGAATTGATGCTTTTGAACTGTGGTGGTAGAGAAGACTCTTGAGAGTCCCTTGGACTGCAAGGAGATCTAGCCAGTCCATCCTAAAGGAAATCAGTCCTGAACATTCATTGGAAGGACTGATGCTGAAGGTGAAACTCCAATACTTTGGCTGCCTGATGCGAAGAGCTGTCTCAGTTGAAAAGACTTTGATGATGGGGAAAATTGAGGGTAGGAGGAGAAGGGGACGACGACAGAGGATGAGATGTTTGGATGGTATCACCGACTCAATGGGCATGAGTTTGAATAAACTCCAGGGGTTGGTAATGGACAGGGAGGCCTGGCGTGCTGCAGTCCATGGTGGTGCAAAGAGTCAGACATGACTAAGCTACTGAACTAATGAACTATCTAATTTAAAAAGTATATAGCTCCCTTGCTGAAGACTAGCGAGCAGGCTACTCTCCAGCCCCTTTTAAGGTCTATGTCAGAAGCTTTCTCTGTCCCTTCTCACTGTAATATAACTTCTGCCACACCAGTTCCCTGAGTAGTCAAGCCTGATCTTTGTCCGGAAGCTAAATCTTCTTTGGAGATCACAAATCCGACATCGTTCACCATAAGCTATAAATATTTTATAAGTATAGTTATTTAATACTAAGAAAAACCTTAAAAATTAGGCCGTATTTGTTTCATTTTAAAGAACAAGAAAAGTTGTTGCTGCTGCTAAGTCACTTCAGTTGTGTCCAACTCTGTGCGACCCCATAGATGGCAGTCCACCAGGCTTCCCCATCTCTGGGATTCTCCAGGCAAGAATGCTGGAGTGGGTTGCCATTTCCATCTCCAAAGAAAAGATGAGTTACTGAGATAAAATCAGAAGCTGATATAAAATTAGAGAGATACTTCCGGTTTAACAGCTTGAGATTCTCCATGAACCTGCTACCTCATGAAACTGGGGGAAAACATTTTCTAGGAAAAATCACTTTAAGTTTCTAGAAACCGTTTAAGAGCATACAGCAAAAGAAGAAACATTTCTTTAAAAAATACATACTAAAACTCAAAAAGAAGAGTCTGTGATACTTGAACGAAGACCCACTCCTTCCTTCCTCCTTGGGGCTCAGAGACTGAGAGTCCACTCATTCAAAGTGCAGCCCAGAACAGGGTCCCTCTCCTGTGGCTCCCACTCGGAGGGCTGTGTTCTCAGGAGCCGAGACCATCAGCATTTTTATCCTAGCCCCAGCTATGTGTTGTTGAGACTAATTCTGGGCAAGTGTGACTGAGAAATGGGGGCGGGGGGGTTCCCTTCTGCTTGACCCTACTCATTCCTCACCACAGCTGAAAACACTAAGGCTCTCATTGATCCTGCTTTATTTGTATGCTCATTTTAAAAACCAATTACATTATCATCACAGTAATAAATGCATATAGTGGTAAAAAAAAAAAAAACCTTTCAAAATCTTTTACTGAAAAATAAAAGTTATTTTTCTTTCCACGTGATGAAGCTGGCACAAAAAATTCATTGACTGCTATTTAGCTAAACGTTTGAAGAGAGAGCATATCAACACCGGCAGTGGATCAGGGAGGTAGTAACTGCAGCACAGTGGAGACATGAATTGTTGCAGTAGGAAATCTCTGATTGAGAGAAAAGGCTGCATGAGGGGTTCCAGAGAGCATGGCTGCCTAGGATATGAGAGGAGAGAAAAAGAGGATGCTAAAAATAAACTGTCTGCTTTGGTCTGGTTTGGTGCACATGCTGGTGATCAGTTCTTGGGTTAAGCAGAATCCTTTTCAGCTCAGAGAGAGGAGATACAGGTTAATGCAGGTGACCTTGCCCCACTGTCTGCAACCGCTCAAAGCAAGAGACCCATGCAGTCTTTCCACATCTCCTGAATCAATCATTGGTCCCTGTATATTCTAAGGAGATAGCTAGGTACTTCCTTAACCAGAAAACCCTGAGGCAACCACATGAGACCCACAGTCATCTCTAGAGAACTGGAAGTGCCTGAAGGTTCCAAGCATGAACAGTATTATCATATTCTTAGATGAGCAGAATGACAAATATGGCAACTGGGATTTAGAACAGCAACTTCCTAAGTGTGCTGCATTCATCATTACCCCAGTAGATGCTCCTTAGGAAAAAAAAAAAGGGAGGGGGGGTTGGATTTATTCCATCAAACGCCTTAAAGTACTGATTTAAAAAAAAATAAAGTTTATACCCATCATGTAAAATAAGCACATTAGATTATGAAATAAAAGTAACAGGTCCAACAAAATTCTGATTTTTCCCTGGTTTTAACTCCTTGATGCTTTCAACAAATATCAAATTCTGACATAATTTTCCTTCCCAGTTTTGCTGGTGTCCCAAACATGTATTTTATTTGCCTAATGGTTAATGGTTGTTCTGGCACAGGTTCGACAGCTAAATAATTTGGGGAAGTGAGGCATTTTCTCTAGAAGATCCATAATGCATGTGAGTATATTAATGAATCTGACAGCTCACTGGAGAGGAAAATGTGCAAACTTAACACAGTGTTTCCAAATTGTATTTGACCTTAGAACCCATTTTTGACAGTGTACGTATTAGTATTCTTTTGAACTAATGGTTTGCAGAAGATATTTGGATATTACTGCTTAGAGGACTGAAGTTGGACAAGGCAGGCATCGGGCCCTCACAAGCCCCATCGTATCCAACATTCCACACAAATAGACATGATGGCACCAAAGATTAATCTTTTAAGACATCTGTTCTCTTAACATGGAACATAAATCCTAACCGTCTAAATATACTTCTTGCTTTTTTTTTCCAGATAAAATATTTTCTGTACCTAACTGTAGGATAACATCAGTGGTGCTATTTTAATTGTCACTTGATATCATCTCAGAAGCAGCTGGCTATGTTTTGAGTGTGATAAAATTGACAGAAGTTGTGTATGTGTAATGTAATTTGTGATTCTCTAAAGTTTTGACTTGTGTTCTTGAAAAGTGCCATGTGCCTCAATAGATGATAAATCACTGAAGGGATCTGAGATTGTAACAATCTGTTATTGACCAGATGAAGAGTAAGTAAATGTGAATTATGTGTAAACTGAAAGACAAGCAAAAATCAGAAATTCTCTTGGTTTAGAAATACTATATGCAGTACTACAAGACCTTGGCAAAGTATAACCCAATGTTATGCATAAACATTTTCTCTGATAAACATAATAAATACAGTGATCTCCTAGAGTAACACCATCTTGGAAGATGAATTCAACTGTATTATATACCGTGTGTCAGTCAATCAGTCGTGTCCGGCTCTTTGCAACCCCATGGACTTTAGCCCAACAGGCTCCTCCGTCCATGGGATTTTCCAGGCAAGACTACTGGAGTGGGTTGCCATGACCTTCTCCAGGGGATTTTCCTGATCCAGGGATCAAACCCAGGCCTCCTGCACCATCTGAGCCACTAGGGAAGATCCGTATTATGTACTAATTACATGGTAATAATGGTGAGCTTGGAGGTGGCAGCACTGCCTAACTCTGCTGGAGATGTATTTTGAGATATTTTTCTAGTATAATTTATAGATATGTGTTGACTCATTGCTCTCATTCCATTTTTCCTTGCTACCAATGGCATGAAATAAAAAGAGATGGCTAACATTCAGGGTTCAATCTATGACCTTGGAAAAAACACAGCCAACCTGCTCAAGTGAGAATTATAATACCATTACTTAACATAGAGCTTTGTCCAGCTGAGTCAATAAATTACAATATATGTTTTCACAATGTCATGGTATAATTCTTAGTGTCTCTTCTTCTGTCTTGATCATCAGAGCTAAATGGACATGAAAAAAATCTAAACTCACTGTGTATCTCATTATCAACAGAAGACCTTATCAGTGCTTATATAATATTTTTAAATGAATAATAACTTGCTGCTATTAAGTACTTGCATGCATGCTTAATCCCTTCAGTCGTGTCTGACTCTTTGTGATCCTACTGTCTGTAGCCTTTCAGGCTCCTCTGTCCATGGGATTTTCCAGGCAAGAATGCTAGAGTGGGTTGCTAAACCCTCCTCCAGGGGATCTTGCCAACCAAAGACCTGAGACTAATTTACTTAAAAAAATCACACACATTACTTTCAATTATTTGATGACATATGATGTGGAAGAGCTTTTCATATGCTTTTTTGTCACCTATATTCTTTGGTGAGGTGTCTGTTAAGATCTTTAGTTCACTTTATAAAAAATGAATATTTATTTATTTGGCTGCACCAAGTTTTAGTTGTCACATGCAGGATCTTCACTCTTTATTGTGGCATGTGGGATCTAGTTCCCTGACCAGGGTTTGAACCAGGGTCCCTACATTGGGAGAATGGAGTCTTAGCCACTAGATCATCAGGAAACCCTTTGGTCCACTTTTTAATCAAGTTGCAGGTAAATTCTTTGTATACCCAAAATTTTAGGAATAAAAACTACTTAATGGCATCGGTGTATGTTTCATCCTCTATTTTGTGAAGTAGGAGAGACTATCCATCGTTTTTCTTAATTTTGCAAACAAAACCTATCTTAAAACACAGCCTACAAAATTTCTTCCTTGTAAGCACACACCACTGAGCACATAGCCCTCAGAGGTTGCTGGACTATTTCATTGGAATGGACTAAAGATGGGAAGGTATTTTGTGTTAATTAACATTTCTTTTATTCAATTCTAGCATAAATAAAAAGAATCCTCATATTGGGATAGATAGAAAGTAAATCTGAATTTTTCTATAAATAATATGCAATATTATGAAACACTTCATTAAATCTATCAAGTATTAAATAAACCATCTATAGACAATTTCTGGACAGAAATCATAAAGTTTTATCCCTTACTATAGACAAAAACATTGACTGAATATTGTATATAGGAAAAAAAGTGAAGTTTATGTAATCTATCCCACAAAAAAATCTCTATTTCTGGAAAAAAATTTTTATACATTTAGATAAATTCATATTTTTGAAAATATCAATCCTTATACACAGTAGAAAATCTAACACAATGCATGATACAAGGTATATACCATAAATATTAATAGATAACATTATTTTTCAGAAAAATAAAATTTTTCTTTACATGATTTTAAATATACTGTCTACTAAAGGTAATTATTTCTATCTTCTCTATCCAAAAATCCACTGGAATGCTAAGCTGAGTAAGTCAGTGGAGAAAATGTGTATCATGTTTCTAACTTCTTTAGACATTTCTCAGAGTGAGAAAAAGAAACCTTCATCTGTCACTTTCACTCTTCCTTTTCTTATCATTCTAAGTATCATCAGTTAAATGGTTCTTGTCTAAACCACCCTTAAACTCTCTCTGTCACAGTGACTTCTTGATTTAGCATAACCTGCTAATGGTCACTCCCGAGACCACCACAAACTCTCTCCCTTGACAATGCTCAGGCCCTGACAAAGTTCTAAGCCTTGTAGAGAAGGTTCTCTCATCTGACAGACCTATACAAGTATCTCACCCTCTAATTCAAAGCTCTGTTCTATTTGCTTATCCCCTCTTCTCACTTGACTTTACTTTTGTTGTTTAGCCTCTAAGTTGTGTCTGATTCCTTGCGACCCCTTGGGCTGTAGCCCACCAGGCTCCTCCATCCATGGGATTCTCCAGGCAAGAATACTGGAGTGGGTTACCATTTCCTTCCCCAGGGGATCTTCCCAACCCAGGGATCGAACCTGCATCTCCTGTATTGGTGGCAGATTCTTTATCACTGAGCCACCAAAGAAGCCATTCTCACTCAACTATAATTTCTAAAGCAGTGCATGATTTCTTCCACATTTATTCTCACAAAACACAATTTGACTTCATTTTTTATGTTTGACCTGCCATCGCTTTAGTTGCTCAAGTCTATTTGCTGTTGCCCTACATACGGCAACCAAGATAAGAGAGCGTCTGTGTGCCATTCATCCTGTGAAGGCAGAGGCAACCTCCCTGGCAAACCCCAGGCAGCATGTGGGCTCTCCCCGATCCATATCCAATCACTGCAAGTATCCAATGCACTCTCTCTGCCTTGCTTTCTCTTCACTCCTTAAGGAACTTGAACCCTTCACCTTGGGAAATCTTTTCATGATTTACTATCTTAGTAATAAATTCTATTTCACATCTATTGATATCCATATGTCATTTGTCCTGGCATCCATTATATATTCCTAGGGGGATGGATTTATAGCAGGAGATGTTAGTCACACATATAAAATACTTTTTATATATTTATTTGTGCCAATTAATCTTATCCTTGTCAACCATACTTTTTTGGAAAATGTTAAAAGCATGCCTTAATTTTTTTGTGTCCAATGCAGGTATTTATGTAACTTTTTATATAGTAGATAATTTTATATTTATGTATAATAGATAATATATTATAAAAGTATCCATTATGTAATCATTTATACAAATGTATAATTAATGTCTAGCTATACAAATATTCTCTGTCTTGCCAGGAAAATTATTAATAGTAAAGGCTATTTTCTATGATTAGAATAATAAGATAGATATTTAATAGATCATTTTTAATTTGCACGTAAATGGATTTAATTAAAATAGAAAGAATGAGGAAGCAATATATTTCCTTAAGGTCCAAAAACTAATTATATGTCTTATATTTACTGCCCAATATGATATCTGGGCAATGTAATATTAATTTTTGTCCATACAATATCTTGTTTTGTAACTTGTCTTAGCATATACATATGCTTCAAAGTCTCATCCCTCTTACAGAATATCTTTTCAAGCTTCCTTTTTTCATTTTGATCTCCTGATATGCTGATCATGGGCATAGCTCTGTGTGGATCAGCAGCCAGCCCTCTGCATTTACAACAAGGTTTTTAACCTCATCTCTTTTTACTATGAGTTACTGTGATTTACAGACTATTTCCTATGAGGAAGTATCTTTTTATTGTTAGAATTTACATCAGTCACACATTATTGCAGACATCTGGAAGACAGAAGAAAACACTTCAATTCTATTTCAAAAATGCCTCAAAGCCCAAGCAACAGGATTCTATAGTTGAATAGCATAAAAGCACAACAGATAAAGAGGTAACAACACTCAGTATTTCTCACTGAGATTATTAACACTGAGAGTATAATCACATATTTCATCTCAAGTGATGAACATATCAATTATCCAGACTATCTTCAGTTAGGGATCAGAGATAAATTTTTCTTTTGATAATCATTGTTTCAGTATTTTTCACATTTACACGACACATTTACATTCACATAAACAAGGGTTTTGTGCAAATGCGACATCAAACTTAAATGATGATAAAATGACCATGGCACAGACATAAGCCCTTTCATGATCACTGTCTTGTCATAGTGAAGGGGCTTGCATAACTCAATGAGTTATGAGCCATGCCATGCAGGGCCACTCAAGATGGACAGGTCATAGCAGAGTTCTGACAAAATGTAATCCTCTGAAGGAGGGAATGGCAAATGACCACAGTATACTTTCTGTGAAAACCTCAAGAACTGTACAAAAGGCCAAAAAGATATGATACCAAAAGATGAGTCCCCCAGGTTGGAAGGTATCCAGTATGCTAATAGGGAAGAGTGGAAGAGAATTACCATTAGCCCCAGAATGAATAAAGAGGCTGGGCCAAAGTGGAAACAATGCTCAGCTGTGGATGTGTCTGGTGATGAAAGTAAAATCTGATGCTGCAGAGAACAGTACTATATAGGAACTGGTACGTTAGGTCCATGAATCAAGGAAAATTGGACGTGGTCAAGCAGGAGATGATAAGAATAAACATCAACATCCTAGGAATCAGCGAACTAAAACAGACAGGAATGGGGGAATTTAATAAAGATTACGGAAAAATTGATGCTTTTTTTGAACTATGGTGTTGGAGAAGACTCTTGAGAGTCCCTTGGACTGCAAGGAGATCCAACCAGTCCATCCTAAAGGAGGTCAGTCCTGAACATTCATTGGAAGGACTGATGCTGAAGCTGAAACTCCAATACTTTGTCCACCTCATGTGAAGAGTTGACTCATTGGAAAAGACCCTGATGCTGGAAGGGATTGGGGGCAGGAGGAGAAGGGGATGACAGAGGATGAGATGGCTGGATGGCATCACCAACTCGACGGGCATGAGTTTGAGTAAACTCCGGGAGTGATGATGGACAGGGAGGCCTTGGGTGCTGCAATTCATGGGGTCACCAACAGTCGGACATGATTGAGTGACTGAACTGAACTGAACCTTTATTTCTACTAGTGTGGATAAGAATCCTATAGAAGAAATGGAGTAGCTCTCATAATCAACAAAAGAGTCCAAAATACAGTTCTTGGGTACAATTTCTTAAGCGATAGAATGATCTTGGTTCATTTCTGAAGCAAGCCATTCAACATCACAGTAATCCAACTCTAAGCCCATACCCCCAATGCTGAAGATGCTGAAATTAATCAGTTCTATGAAGAACTAGTGGAGAAGGCAATGGCACCCCACTCTAGTACTCCTGCGTGGAAAATCCCATGGATGGAGGAGCCTTGTACACTGTAGTCCATGGGGTCGCAAAGAGTCAGACATGACTGAACGCCTTCACTTTCACTTTTCACTTTCATGCATTGGAGAAGGAAATGGCAACCCACTCCAGTGTTCCTGCCTGGAGAATCCCAGGGATGGCGGAGCCCGGTGGGCTGTGATCTATGGGGTCGCACAGAGTCAGACATGACTGAAGCGACTTAGCAGCAGCAGCAGCATGAAGAACTAGAAGAACTCCTAGAAGTAACACCTTAAAAAGATGTTTTATTCATCACTGGGGATGGGAATGCAAAAGTAGGAAGTCAAGATATACCTGGAGTAGCAGGCAAGTTTGGCCTTGGAGAACAAAATGAAGCAGGGCAAAGGGTAACTGAATTCTGCCAGGAAAATGCACTAGTCATAGAAAATACTCTTTCTTCAACAACACGAAACAACTTTACACATGGACATCACCAAATGGTTAATACCAAAATCAAATTGATTACATTCCTTGTAGCCAAAGATGGTGAAGTCGCATAGAGTCAACAAAAACATGACCTGGAGCTGACTGTGGCTCAGATCATCAGCTTCTTATAGAAAAATTCAGGCTTAAATGAAAGAAAATTGGGAAAAACACTAGGCCAGTCAAGTACGACTTAAATCAAATCCGATATGAATGAGACAGTCAATTCCTAGGCAGGTTGATAAGAAGTCCCGGTTCCCTGAAGAGGAGAAAGTGGTCTGGGCTCTCAAGGAGGAGGAAAGGACAAATGTTTTTTTCTATATATCTTAGTAAGGATTATATAACAATAATGTACCCTGCTTGAGGATATGTTTCTCCTTCCTGAAACACCTCTGACTAATCCTGTTATCTTAAAATGTATATTATGGGAACAGGTCTAGTAGGATCTTTACAAACTTGAGACTTTCTTTTGATTTATTGTAATAACCAATTAAAAAGTATATCATTACCTTGCTAAGACTAGGGATGGGGGGCACTCTCCATCCCACTTCCGATGTCTATGTCAGAAGTTTTCTCTGTCCCTTTTCTTACTTTAATAAAACTCTGCTACACAAAAGCTCTTGAGTGATCAAGCCTGGTCCCTGGTTCCAAAGGTAAATCTTCTTCTTCAGATATCACGAATCTGACATCATTCACTGTAAGCTATCATGAATTCGCAGTTCACTTCAGTTCATTCGCTCAGTTGTGTCCAACTCTTTGTGACCCCATGGACTGCAGCACACCAGGTCTCCCCATCCACCACCAACTCCTGGAGTTTACTCAAACTCATGTCCATTGAGTCAGTGATGCCATCCAACCATCTCATCCTACTGTCATCCCCTTCTCCACCTGCCCTCAATCTTTCCCAGCATCAGGGTCTTTTCCAATGAGTCAGCTCTTCACATCAGGAGGCCAAAGTATTAGAGTTTCAGCTTAGCATCTGTCCGTCCAATGAATGTTCAGGGCTGATTTCCTTTAGGATGGACTGGGTGGATCTCCTTGCAGTCCAAGGGACTCTCAAGAGTCTTCTCCAACACCACAGTTCAAAAGCATCAATTCTTTGGCACTCAGGTTTCTTTATAGTGCAACTCTCACATCCATACATGACTACTGGTAAAACAATAGCTTTGACTAGATGAACCTTTGTTGGCAAAGTAATGTTTCTGCTTTTTAATATGCTGTCTAGGTTGGTCATAGCATTTCTTCAGGGAACAAGCATCTTTTAATTTCATGGCTGCAGTCACCATCTGCAGTGATTTTGGAGCCAAAGTAAATAAAGTCTGTCACTGTTTCCACTGTTTCCCCATCTATTTCCCATGAAGAGATGGAGCTAATGATTTTAGTTTTTTGAATGTTGAGTTTTAAGCCAACATTTTCACTCTCCCCTTTCACCTTCATCAAGAGGCACTTTAGTTCTTCTTCTCTTTCTGCCATAAGGGTGGTGTCATCTGCACATCTGAGGTTACTGATATTTCTCCTGGCAATTTTGATTTCAGCTTGTGCTTCATCCAGCCCAGCATTTCTCATGGTGTACTCCGCATAGAAGTTAAATACGCAGGGTGACAAAACACAGCCTTGACGTATTCCTTTTCCTATTGGGAACCAGCCTGTTGTTCCATGTTCAGTTCTAACTGTTGCTTCTTGACCTGCATACAGGTTTCTTAGGAGGTAGGTCAAGTGGCCTGGTATTCCCATGTCTTGAAGTATTTTCCACAGTTTGCTGTCATCCACACAGTCAAATGCTTTGGCATAGTCAATAAAGCAGAAGTAGATGTTTTTCTGGAACTCTCTTGGTTTTTCAAAGAGCCAATGGATGTTGGAAGTTTGATCTCTGGTTCCTCTGCCTTTTCTAAATCCAGCTTGAACATCTGGAAGTTCATGGTTCATGTACTGTTGAAGCCTGGCTTGGAGAATTTTGACCATTACTTTGCTAGCATGTGAAATGAGTGCAATTGTGTGGTAATTTGAGCATTCTTTGGCATTGTCTTTCTTTGGGATTGGAATGAAAACTGACCTTTTCCAGCTCTGTGGCCACTGCTGAGTTTTCCATATTTGCTGGCATATTGAGTGAGCACTTTCACAGCATCATCTTTTAGGATTGGAAATAGCTCAAGTGGAATTCCATCACTTCCACTAGCTTTGTTTGTAGTGATGCTTCCTAAGGCCCACTTGACTTCACATTCCAGGATGTCTGACAGTAGGTGAGTGTTCACACCATCATGATATCTGGGTCATGAAGATCTTTTTTGTATAGTTCTTCTGTTAATTCTTGCCACCTCTTCTTAATATCTTTTGCTTCTGTTAGATCCATATACCATTTCTGTCTTTTATTGAGCCCATCTTTGCAAGAAAATTTCCTTTGGTATCTCTCATTTTCTTGAAGAGATGTCTAGGCTTTCCATTTTATAGTTTTCCTCTATTTTCTTGCATTGATATCTGAGGAAGGCTTTCTTATCTCTCCTTGCTCTTCTTTGGAACTCTGCATTCAAATGGGTATACCTTGCATTTTCTCCTTTTCTTTCACTTCTCTTCTTTTCATAGCTACTTGTAAGATCTCCTCAGACAACCATTTTGCCTTTTTGAATTTCTTTTTCTTGGGGATAGTCTTGATCACTGCCTCCTGTGTAATGTCAGGAACCTCTGTCCATAGTTCTTCAGGCATTCTGTCTATCAGATCTAATCCCTTGAATTTATTTGTCACTTCCACTGTATAATTGTAAGGGATTTGATTTAAGTCATATCTGAATGGCCTAGTGAGTAAAGGTAACAAATAGATTCAAGGAACTAAATCTAGATAATATTGTACCTGAAGAATTATGGACAGAGGTCTGTAATATTGTACAGGAGGTGGCGAACAAAACCATCCTGAAGAAAAAGAAAAGAAAGAAGGCAAAGTGGTTATCTGTGGAGACTTTATGAATATCGGAAGAACAAAGAGAAGGGAAAACCAAGGGAGAGAGGGAGAGGTACATCCAATTAAATGCAGAGTTTCAAAGAATAGCTAGAAAAGACAAAAAAGCTTTCTTCAATGAACAGTGTTTAATAATAGAAGAAAACAACAAAAGGGGAAAGACTAGAGATTTCTTTAGGAAAATTGGAAACATCAAGGGAGCATTCCGCCCATAGATGGGCACAGTAAAGGATAAAAATGGTAGAGATCTAGTAGATGCTGAAGAGAGCAAGAAGAGAGGAAAATACTACATGGAAGAACTGTATAAAAAAAGATCTTAATGAATCAATTACTACGATGGTGTGGTTAGTCACCCAGAGCCAGACATTCTGGAGTGCAAAGTCAAGTGGGCCTTGAGAAGCACCGCTATTAATACAGGTAGTGGATGCGATGAAATTCCAGCAGAAATATTCAGATCCCTAAAGGAGGATGCGATCAAGGTTTTGCATTCATTATGTCAGCAAATCGGAAAGACCCAGCAGTGGCCATAGGACTGAAAAAGGTCAATCCTCATCCCAATCTCCAAGAAGGGTAGTACTAAAGAATATTCAAACCACCAAACAATTGCACTCATCTCCCATGTTAGTAAGGTTATGCTCACAATCCTCCAAGCTAGGCTTCAGCACTATGTGAACCGAGAACTTCCAGATGTTCAAGCTGAGTTTAGAAATGTCAGAGGTACTAGAGATCAAATCACCTACATTTGCTGGATCATAGCAAAAGCAAGAGAATTCCAGGAAAAAAAATAAAAATAAAAAACGTACTTCTGTTTCATTGACTATACTAAAGCCTTTGACTATGTGGGTCATAACAAAATGTGGAAAATTGTTAAAGAGATAGGAAAGTCAGACTATCTTACCTGTCTCCTGAGAAACCTGTATGCAGGTCAAGAAGCAACAGATTGAACCCAATATGGAACAACTGATTGATTCAAGATCGAGAAAGGAATACAACAGGGCTGTCTGCTATCACCCTGTTTGTTTCACCTATAAGCTGAACACATCATGAGAAATGTTGGGCTGGGTGAGTTACAAGCTGGAATCAACACAGGAGGGAGAAACTTCAACAACCTCAGATATGCAGATGATACCACTCTAATGGCAGAAAGTTAAGAGGAACTAAAGAGCCTCTTGATGAGAGTGAAGGAGGGGAGTGAAAGAGCCGGCTTAAGACCAAATAGTTAAAAAAAAACAAAAAACAAACCTAAGATCATGGCATCTAGTCCCATTACTGCATGGCAAACAGAAGGGGAAAAGGTGGAAGTAGTGATAGATTTCCTCTTCTTGGGCTCCAAAATCACTGCTGATTCTGACTACAGCCATGAAATCAGAAGACAATTGCTTCTTGGCAGGAAAGCAATGACAAACCTAGTGTGTTGACAAGCAGAGACATTACTCCGCTGACAAGGGTCTGTATAGTCACAACTATGGTTTTCCCAGTGGCTGTGTGTGGTTGTGGGAGATGGACAGTAAAGAAGGCAGAATTCCAAAGAATTGATGCCTTCAAACTGTGGTGATGGAGAAGACTCCTAAAAGTCCACTGGACAGCAAGGAGATCAAACCAGTCAATCATAAGGGAGATGAACCATGAATATTCACTGGTAGGACTGAGGCTCAAGCTGAAGCTTCTGTATTTTGGTCATCTGATGTATTTTGGTCAACAAACGACTAATTGTGAAAGTCCCTGATGCTGGGAAAGATTGAGGGCAGAAGGAGAAGAGGGTGTCCTGCAATGGCTGGATGGCATCACTGATGCAATGAACATGAACTTGGGCAAACTCTGAAAGATCGTGTTGGACAGAGAGGCTTAGGGTGCTGCAGTCCATGGGGTCACATGACTGTGCAACCCAACAACAACAACAACAAATAAAAGTGCATCAGAGCCAGGAGACAAAAGTTACAAGTGGTGCTGTAGCCTTGCAATTCTTGTCTTTCTTGAATCTTGTTTAAAATCATTAACATTTTTTGTCAAGTAATTTCCCTTTTATTTGACTTTCATGGAACTCTTTTCAAAATAAATCTAATAACCCTATGACTAAATAGTTATCTCAGAAACTGAAGTGTCATTTCCTGTTCTCAGCATACTTATGATTAATTCTTAAAATGCAAGTAAAAGTTACCTGTGGGCAAGTGAAATTGAATTAAAATTTATAAAAATATATACCTCAAAGATTTTACATGTGTTGAAATATTTCAGTTTCTAAATTAACTGAAACAAGTAGTCTAAACTTGCAAGGGGAAAAACTTGATAATGACTTAGTGAATCATGATTTTACCACATATCCTAATAAAGAAAACAATTGGTAAACTCATAAGAAAAGACTAGTGTGTCAATGAGTTTATTAGACAAAAATGACAATTCTATATAAACAATAACTTTGAAGGAGAAGTAAAGAGGAAATGCTTTCATTCTAAGAATGAGTCTTAGAAATGTTTAGGATGACTTGTGCCCTTTACCGACTTTCTATCCTAACAAGTCTTAAAAAAAGAATGCAGTACACTTAGATTTGTGCCTTTCTTCAAGAGTCCCCTTTTTCTATAAATGGCCCTATACACAGGAAACACGTGCGTGCATGCACCCTCACTAGGTTCAGTCGTGTCCAACTGTTTGAGACCACAGGAAACACACTGACCCTTAAAGGTCATATGACCTGGCTTCTACTCTCTCAAGCTCATTCCCTTAAAAACTGTTTCAGCCTGAGTCAATCAGAGAAATTAGCCAAGGATTTGAAAATTCATAATGTAACATAAACATACTTGTTGGAGTAGAATTAATTTGCTAGACACTTCTTAAAGACAAGGTCCATGAATTTCTCCTGTTGAAATCCCCCCAAAATTCCTCATTCAATCTTTCTCTTGACCTGTGTTTTCCAGCTCTTTGATTCCTAATTTCTACCCCCACTGTTTTACAAACAAACTACGTGTTGTTATGGCTGTTACTTTGTCCAGAGTTGGTTTCTGTTGCCTACTGATAAAATGGAACTTTAAGTTACACAGATATTGTTACCAGAGAGTGAATTGTAGGTAAAAGATCTTTAGGCACATGAGAGAATATTAGCAATGGAATATCAGGCCAAGAAAACTGAAATATATTGAGTTCTTATTTTAAAATGGCAAGTATTCTATGGTACAAAAGGTCAAAATATGCCAATCAATTTCTGTTCTGTGATCCACTGACCATGAGTTCACTGAGGCTAAAACTCTGAAGATTTGAACAAATGACACTGTGGAAAATTTAAAGCAAATATTCCCAATAGCATTAAATAACAGAAAACAAAAGCTTCAAAGACAGATTTTAAATTCTGGACAGATTTCATGGAATCGATTAAAAATTCTAAGGGTGGTAAGAATAGGTCTAGTCCATCTACAAGTAGAAACTTGTGGTAGTCAGCTTCTGTCACTATGTCCTGGAAGGGCAATGGCAGAACTCCGAGTAGCACATTTTCCTGATCTACTTTAACTTGAAGAAGAGATAACTAGCCAGTGGTTAACAGTGTAATCAAGCAGTCAGGGCTTCAGATGAAAGATGGAGGATTAACAGCAATGTGATTGGAAAGAAAGGTTGTAAATTAACCTTTTGGGATGGTCCTTGAACTTGAATATATCTTTGCAAATGCTTGTCAAAAGAACCTTTCAAGAAGAAAGTCTTAGCAACCAAAAGGAATAAGAGGTCCTATTTTGTGGGTATCATTTATCTTTCCTTGTCATCCAGGTCACAGCTTGATCCTAAAATAATGACTGTGGGGACAGGGAAGTATACTATGCATGGGCATGATAACACAGACTTTCTTCAACAAAGGCAATCCTACCACTACTACAGATTATATTGTTACTGTTGAAACCCTGTTTGCAGTTGGATATACAAGTTTTAGCAACTCAACTAGTCTTGATACTCCTTTATAGTAACATATGTCAAAGTAAGCTGCAAGTTACCCGGTGGCAGATAGATTCTACTAGATCCCATCCATTATGAAGTGCATAGTATGTTTTTTCTTGCCAAAATAAGTTTACATACTTATTTTGAATTTACCTCTGACAGCATCATCTTTGTGGACTTCCCTATACATAATGATGATATTCCATACAACTGTACATGAGTATAACAAACACTTAACGGGGACATAAACAAATCAATGGCTGTACATGTTTGAGATTTACTGGTATTTTCACGCATTCCACTATCTAGAAACATTGGAAGAATAAGAATGCCATATTGGGACGTCTGTGACGGTCTATGCCCTTGCTTCCAATACAGAGCGCCCAGGTTAAATCCCTGGTCAGAGAACTAGATTCCACACGCTACAAATAAGAGCCCACATGCCACAATCAAAAAGATTCCTCAGGTCACAGCTAAAGGTCCTGCATGCTACAACAAAGATTCTATGTGCCACAACTAAGACCCAGTGCAGGCAAATACATATTTTATTAGAAGAGTGCTTTATTGAAGTCTCAGCAGTGGTGATAATCAGCTTTTCTGAGAAGTCAGAAAGTCATGTTTTGGTTGAGACTTGAAGGTTAGTAGGAATTAAGTCAGGGGCTTACCTGGTAGCTCAGCTGGTAAAGAATCCACCTGCAATGCAGGAGGTTCAATTCCTGGCTCAGAAAGAACACCTGGAGAAGGGACAGGCTACCCACTCCAGTATTCTTGCCTGGAGAATCCCATGGACACGGGAACTTGGCGGGCTACAGCCCATGGGGTCACAAAGAGTTGGACATGACTGAGCGACTAAGCACAGCACAGGAGTTAAGTCAAGTCCTGAGTAGAGGAGAAGAGCTTCACATTTTAGAAATAAGGAAAAATACCCCAAAATTCAGAAAACCAAGAACATGGCATCTGGTCCCATCACTTCAGGGCAAATAGATGGGGAAACAATGGAAACAGTGAGAGACTTTATTTTTGGGGGCACCAAAATCACTACAGATGGTGACTGCAGCCATGGAATTAAAAGACGCTTGCTCCTTGGAAGAAAAGCTATGACCAAACTAGACAGCATATTAAAAAGCAGAGACATTACTTTGCCAACAAAGGTTCATCTAGTCAAAGCTCTGGTTTTTCCAGTAGTCACGTATTGATGTAAGAATTAGACTATAAAGAAAGCTGAGCACTGAAGAATTAATGCTTTTGAACTCCGGTGCTGGAGATGACTCTTGAGAATCCCTTGGACTGCGAGGAGATCCACCTAGTCCATTGCAAAGGAAATCTGTCCTGAGCATGCATTGGAAGGACTGATGCTGAAGTTGAAATTCTAATACTTTGGTCAGCTGATGCGAAGAACCGATTCATTTGAAAATACCCTGATGCTGGGAAAGATTGAAGGTGGAAAGAGAAGGGACGGCAGAGGATGAGATGGTTGTATGGCATCACCAATGTGATGGACATGACTTTAAGTAGGTTCCGGGAGTTGGTGATGGACAGGCAGGCCAGGTGTGCTACAGTTCATGGGGTCGTGAAGAGTCAGACACAACTAAGTGACAGAACTGACTGAACTGATCCCAAAATAGATAAGAGCTTTGTGTGCTTGCGGAACTATCTGGTTGGTCTCATGGAGAAGTTTTAGTGTGAGAAGGCCCTGGTCAGATTTTGCAGAGCCCTGGGGCCATATTACAGGATTTGGAGTCCATCCCAAATCCAAAAGAGGGTTTTTAGGGATGGTGGTGCTACTTAATTTACTTAAATTTTCAGAAAACCACTCTGTTCCCTCTGAGTAGAAGGTTGAACAAAGAATAATCCACAGATTTTAGGTACAAGACACTCAGGAAACCCAGTCGTCATCTGCAGTTGAATGCTGCAGGCAGCTGAGCAAACTGGCCCGAGACACCATCGTATCAATACTTATCAAAGTGCATGTAGGGCATAGAATATCTGCACACTGCTCCAGTTGCTGATTTTAAAAGTTCCTTTGAAGCTTACTTAAACATTTAGATAATTGATTCATCATGACTCTTGGCTCTATAGCTCACAATAGGGAAAACTTATTTTGACTTGAAATGTTTGAACTCACATGCAAATAACCTCAACCATAGAATAACTTCAGCTTAACTCCTGTGGAACATTTGACTTAGAGTCATATAGCACCCTCAGGGCCCTGTCAAGGGCTGACTGGCTTCAAATACACACTTTGAAGTGGCTGAAATGAAGGATGGGAGGGGGTTATATAAAACTCTATTTCTGTCTTGAAGCTTGTCTCCTAAAACAACAATCTCAGTATTTATAGAGTTGATACCTAGTTACTATTTCCGAGAGTAATTAGAAGGTGGGTTTAGAAAAGGAGCCTATTTAACATCTTTTTAAGGCTGGAATTTAATTGACCCTATTGCCATTCATAATCATTTGAATTACAAGTATTTCAGGTAACAGAAGAAGCACTTCTTCTTTTGAAGAAGCACTTTTAGCACTTCTGAAGAAGTGCTGCTGCTGCTGCTGCTGCTAAGTCGCTTCAGTTGTGTCTGACTCTGTGCGACCCCATAGACGGCAGCCCACCAGGCTCCTCCATTCCTGGGATTCTCCAGGCAAGAACACTGGAGTGGGTTGCCATTGCCTTCGTGAAGAAGTGCTAAAGGCTTTAATGCATTATAAGCTAATGTAGGTTAGTTGTAGAAATAAACTTTCCATGAGTGAAAAGTTTGTGTGGTCACTGAAAAAAAAGGCATGCATTTCATTATTTGCTGATATCATTCTTTACTGATATAATAGTGCATGGCAGTAACTCTTCATATAGTAGTTTTTCTAAAAACTATATTTTCACTCATGCCATACCTTAGATTGCAGGATTGAATCATGCAATTTGAGAAAGATATTAAGGGAGCTTTAGGAGGCTAAGAGAGCAATAGATTTACTTTGGGTATTCTCATTCAAAAGCCTATGCCCTTAACAGTCCATTATCCTACCTTTAACTCAATCTATAATTTGTGATGATATAATTTATATATTGGTGATAATGTATAATGTAACTTGTTTAATCTAATCTACTCTGTCTTGGTGATGAGAATAATATTTTGGAAGTGTAAGACATGTTTTCATTTCCTTGCATAAGTTGCAAGGAGGTTAGTATCCAACACCTTTAGGATAGTATCTAACTCTTTAATATGGTAACAATGGCAAAAACAAACTTTCTAATTTTTACTTCACTTTTTTCTTGCCATGCACACTGAGAGTTTCAGATTTCAAACTGCTTGAATGAATGTGCTGTGATGTATCTGTGCCAAAGGCCAATGCTGAGGCCTGTCTGAAGTCAAGTTTTCTTGACTTCCTTCCATCACAATCTGACAGAAAATTTACACGCTATGTTTAATTGATTCATTGTCAGTCTTTCCTATTAGACTATGAACTACATAAGCCCCAGTGTCAAACAGAATTTTTAATATCTACCACTCAATTCATACTTAATGAATGTATAAATTGTGAATGAAGTACAGGTTCATTTAATTATGTAGCTTAGGGTTATAAACTTTAGTTAAATGAAAAATTAGTACAAATTAGTACAAATTTCATAAGCTAGAATATATAGCTAAAAATTCCTTTCTATTTCTGGTTCTAATCATGAATGCACGGTGAATTTTTATTGGAAAGATTTTTAACCTACTGAGGCGATCATAACAGTTTTTTTCCTTTACTCTTTTAATGTTAAACCATCCTCGCATCTCTGTCAAATCATACTCATTTAAAATGCATTATTTTTATACATTGGTGGATTTAGTTTTCTGGTATTTTTCTTTTCTTTGGCTCAAAAATAAAATTAATTTCCTTTTCTTGTTCTTAATTTGTATGAAGTTTTTAACAAGAATATATGAGCTTCATAAAATTATCCAAAGAATGTATTGCTTTCCTTTTGTTACTTTACCAAATTACTACAAGCTTAGTGACTTAAAACAACATAAACTTATTATCTTGCAATTCTATAAGCTAGAATTTTGACATGGGTTTCACTGGCTACTCTAAAGGTTCTTAAAGAGATGGGAATACCAGACTATCTTACATGTCTCTTGAGAAACCTGTATGCAGGATAAGAAGCAACAGTTAGAACCAGATATGGAACAATGGACTGTTTCAAAGTTGGGAAAAGTGTACACCAAGGCTGCACATTTTCACCCTGCTTATTCAATTTCTATGCAGAGTACATCATGTGAAATGCCAGGCTGGATGAATCACAAGCTGGACTCAAGATCACTTGGAGAAATATCAATAACCTCAGATATGCGGATAATAGCACTCTAATGGCAGAAAGCAAGGAGGAACTGAAGAGCCTCTTGGTGAAGGTGAAAGAGGAAACTGAGAAAGCTGGCTTAAAACTCAACATTCAAAAAGCTAAGATCATGGCATCCAGTCCCATCACTTCATGGTAAATAGATGAGGAAAAAGTGGAAACAGTAGCACATTTTATTTTCTTGGGCTCAAAATCACTGTGGACAATGACTGTAGTCATGAAATTAAAAGGCATTTGCTCCTTGGAAGAAAAGCTATGACAAACCTAGACAGTGTATTAAAAGGCAGAGACATCACTTTGCTGACAAAGGTCTTTGTAGTCAAAACGATGGTTTTTCTTGTAGCCATGTATGGATGTGAGAGTTAGACCAAGAAGAATACTGAGCACCAAAGAACTGATACTTTCAACCTGTGGTGCTGGAGAAGACTCCTGAGACTCTTGTGGATAGCAAGAAGATCAAACCAGTCAATCCTAAAGGGAACAAATTCTGAATATTCTTTGGAAGTACTGACGTTGAAACTGAAGCTCCAATGCTTTGGCCACCTGATACAAAGAGCCAGATCATTGGAAAAGACCCTGATGCTGGGAATGATTGAGAGCAGGAGGAGAAGGGGACAACAGAGGATGAGATTGTTGGATAGGATGGCCAACTCAATGGACATGAGTTTCAGCAAACTTTGGGAGATGGTAGAGGACAGGGAAGCCTTGCATGCTGCAGTCCACAACTGCAGTGAACAACAACATTATACTAATAGAATATTCTGAATTTGACTATACATTAATGTTTAATGGTATGTTGTATATTTTTTTGTTTGTTTTTTTGTTTTATTTATTTATTTTTCATTTATTTTTATTAGTTGGAGGCTAATTACTTTACAATATTGTAGTGGGTTTTGTCATACATTGACATGAATCAGCCATGGTTTTACATGTATTCCCCATCCCGATCCCCCATCCCACTTCCCTCTCTACCTGCTCCCTCTGGGTCTTCCCAGTGCACCAGGCCTGATATTTTTATGTGTTTTTATATTACCAATTAGCTTTCTTTCATTTCGGCTTGTAGAACTCCTTTTAGTTTTTTCTGTCAGGCAGCGAAGGTGATGAATAACCTCAGCTTTCGTTTGTCTTGGAAAGTCTTTATTTCTTTTTTATTTCTGAGGAATAGCTTTGCTAAAAGAGTATTCTTGGTAGGCTATATATGCTAGATAGAATATTTTCTTCCAGTACTTTGACTATGTCATTTTATTCTCTCCTGGGCTGTAAAGTTTCTACTGAGTAATTAACTAGTAGTTGTACGGGGGTCCCATTACAATTTACAAGTTTTTCTCTTTCTTAAGTGTCTCTCTTTGTCTTTGATAAAAAATATCAAGGAGGGTATTTTCATATTTATTTTGTTTGGTGATCTATGACTTTCAAGATTATGCATATCAAATTTTCCCCTAGATTTGGGAATTTCCCAACCATTATTTCTTTAAGCTTTCTGCCTTCTTTTCTCTATCTTCTCCTTCTGGGTCTCCAATAATTCTTAAATTGACACTTTTGATGATACCCAATAGATCACTTGTACTTTATTCTTTTTTATCCTTTTTTCCTGTTATCCTCCAACTGGATTATTTCAAGTTTCCTGTATTTGATCTCACAGATTCTTTCTTCTGTTTTATCTATTCTGTTGTTAAATCTCTCTATTGCACTTTTCATTTCAATACTTGCAATTTTGAATTTCTATGACATCTCCATAATTTCTATCCAGTTCTTTTTATTATGATTTCTATCTCTTTGCTGTAGTTTTCATTTTGTTCTTATACTATTTTCTCAATTTTGTTGAACTATCTTTCTGTATTTTTGTGTATTTCATTGAATTTTCTTAAAACAGCTATCTGAATTCTTTATCTGATAAAATGCAGATCTTCATGACTTTGGGTTCATTTACCAGAAGATTACTGTGATCCCTTGGTGTATCATGTTACTTTGATTTTTCATATTCTTTGTAGTTTTTTGTTGTTGTCTTCATATTTGAAGGAGCAGTCACTTCCTCCAGTCTTTATTATAGAGTGCCTTCAGAAGAGAAATACCTTCCATTGCCCCTGCTAGAGATTGTGAGGCTATCTCAGACTTCCAGTAGGTTACTTGCCTCACTCTTGCTTTCTGTCTTGTGGCAGAATATTTAGTATTGTGGGCTTTCTCAGGATAATGCAGTATACCAGGCCAAGTGCTGACAGTCTTTCTTGTTTTCTCAAACATGGTGCTAAAGCTGAAGTTTGTGGTCTCACCATGGTCCACAGATTCGACTGACTTTCTGTGGCTATTCCCTAGCTGACTGTCAAAATCCTCTCTTGACACTGTAGAAACACTATGTATAGAGCTGACCATAGGGTAGGTGTGTACATGTGGCGAAGAATATAGAATGCAGAAGGTGCCCATGGGGTAGGTGGAGCATCCCCAAGTGAGGCAGCCCCAGTCACTTGTGGGTTGCCTTCTTGATGGAATCCCCAATGCAGTTAAGAACCACAGCCCTTTACAGGCATCCCTCATTTTATTCTATTTTGCTTTATTGCACTTCATAGACAATACATTTTTTTAAAAAATGAAAGGTTTATGGCAACCTTACATTGGCAGATGATGGTTAGAATTTTTTGGCAATAAAGCGTTTTTGAATTAAGGTATGTGCAGTGTTTCTTAAACATAATGCTATTTGCATACTTAATAGAGTACAGTGTAGCATAAATACAGTTTTTTATGCATAGGTAAAGTAAAATATTAATGTGACTTGTTTTACTGTAATATTTACTTTATTGTGGTGGTTTGGAACCACACCCTCAGTATCTCTGAGATACGCCTTTAATATCCTCAGGAGTTCTATCTACCATTCTCCCTACCTCTTTCCATCCCACAGTCATGGTTCAGTGCTCTAGATGATGTGAGACAGAAATTAGTCATTTTGGCAGCATCCTTCAGAACTGAGGAAGCCAGGTTTTCACTCACACACTCTCTCTTTCCTTGATTGAATAAATCATAGGCCAAAAAAGATGTTTCTTGATCCTATGCTGTACTTCCTTGAGGGAAGGGATGTAGGTAAAGTAAAAGTGTTTCTCTGGCCCACTGTAGTGGATCCAAATATATACAGATGAATCCTAACTTAAGATGGTTTCAATTGTAAGTGGAATCCCTACTTAGAATATTTCAGTTTTATGATGGTGCAAAAGCAACATGCATTCGGTAAAAACTTTACTTCAAATTCTGAAGTAAAGGGCTAGGCTGATGACAATTGATACTCTCTTGTGATCCTGGGTAGTGACAGTGAACTATATATAGCTCCTAGTCAGTCACATGATCGCAACAGTAAACAACCAATATATTTATGGCCATTCTGTACCCATACAACCATTCTGACTTTCACCTTTAGTATAGTATTCAATTAATTACATGCATGAGATAGTCAACACTTTTATTAAATAATAGGTTTTGTGTTAAATGATTTTACCAACTCTACGCTAATGTAAGTGTTCTGGGTATGTTTAAGGGAGGTTAGGCTAAGTTATGATGTTTGATAGGTTAGGTGTATTAAATGCATTTTCAAATTATGGTTCTTTCAGCTCATGAGGATTTACCAAGATATAACTCCATTGTAAGTCTTGGAAGATCTATAATTTTTCCTCCAACACAATGTTGCAATTTCTTTTTTGGAAACCTGGACTGCTCTCCTGTTCATGAGTGATCATCTACATTAGCATTCCCCAGGGCCTCCTGGATCATAACAGAGAGGAACTGGAGCTGGTTTACAGGATACTGCAGAAATCCACAGCCAGAACCAGGGACTCTCTGCTTATTACTTGATGCAACGATGGACAAGACTCCTCTTATATCCCTTCACATATGGTGACCAACCCCACAGTTTCTTCAAAGGCACTTTTGTTTGTGAATGCCAAATTTTCATTGTTGATGAAAGGAACACAAACAAAAGACACCTTATGCCACTGTGATTCTGACTTTACTGCCTGTACACCTATTTTAACTTTATTTTTTATAAATAACATATATGTGAATTTTACCTAGCATCAGTAGCTTCATTTTTATTTGTTCATTTATTTATTACTGGTGGATCTATTTCCTTTATGATTTCCCTGGTGACTCAGGTGGGAAAGCGTCTGCCTACAATGTGGGAGACCCAGGTTCGATCCCTGGGTTGGGAAGATCCTCTGGAGAAGGAAATGGCAAACCACTCCAGTACTCTTGCCTGGAAAATCCCATGGATGGAGGAGAGTGGTAGGCTACAGTCCATGGGGTTGCAAAGAGTTGGACACGACTGAGCGACTTCACTTTCACTTCACTTTCATTTCCTTTATCTGTATTTCAATCACAAATATGTATGACTTGATATCTCTCTTGTTTTGCTCTATTTTGTCTATATTGTTTGATTTTACTTACTGTATTGTTTTTTAGGATTGATTTTTTAAAACTCTAAATCCTTCTTTTGGAAGTTAAACACACTTCAAATATTTCAGTGGCTGCCATTGTACTTTTATCATAAATACATAATCTTTCAAACGTTATTCCTAGCCTACAAACTAGGATCTTGGAACACTTTAAATCTTCTCATATCTCTCTTCTTGGCGTATATGTTATTGTCCAATATGTTTCTATTGGTTTTTAACTTCTAAAATTAGATAATAGAATTGATAATTCATATTGTTCCAGATATTTACCAGTTTCTTTGTTCATTATTGCTTTGTACATCTCAGATCTTCCTTATTTAAAAAATGTTTTCTCATTTGTAAAGTAAACCCCTAGCATTTTATGTAATAATGCCTGTTGTTGGTAAGCTATTTCAGTTTATATTTGTCTGAAAACTCTAAATTACAGTACTTATTTGCAGGAAGCAAAGTGCTCTTGGTTCTCATTATAGACACAGTCTGTGGCATAAGCAGTCTTGCCATTTGGCCGTTTTGGTCAAGCACATTGGTTTATTTATTTATTTATTTATTTTTCTTTTTTTTTTTTTTTTTAATTTTATTTTATTAGTTGGAGGCCAATTACTTCACAACATTTCAGTGGGTTTTGTCATACATTGACACGAATCAGCCATTGAGTTACACGTATTCCCCATCCCGATCCCCCCTCCCACCTCCCTCTCCACCCGACTCCTCTGGGTCCTCCCAGTGATCCAGGCCCGAGCACTTGTCTCATGCATCTCACCTGGGCTAGTGATCTGATTCACCATAGATAATATACATGCTGTTCTTTTGAAACATCCCACCCTCACCTTCTCCCACGGAGTTCAAAAGTCTGTTCTGTACTTCTGTGTTTCTTTTTCTGTTTTGCATATAGGGTTATCGTTACCATCTTTCTAAATTCCGTATATATGTGTTAGTATGCTGTAATGTTCTTTATCTTTCTGGCTTACTTCACTCTGTATAATGGGCTCCAGTTTCGTCCATCTCATTAGAACTGATTCAAATGAATTCTTTTTAACGGCTGAGTAATATTCCATGGTGTATATGTACCACAGCTTCCTTATCCATTCATCTGCGGATGGGCATCTAGGCTGCTTCCATGTCCTGGCTATTATAAACAGTGCTGCGATGAACATTGGGGTGCACGTGTCTCTTTCAGATCTGGTTTCCTCGGTGTGTATGCCTAGAAGTGGTATTGCTGGGTCATATGGCAGTTCTATTTCCAGTTTTTTAAGAAATCTCCACACTGTTTTCCATAGTGGCTGTACTAGTTTGCATTCCCACCAACAGTGTAAGAGGGTTCCCTTTTCTCCACACCCTCTCCAGCATTTATTGCTTGTAGACTTTTGGATAGCAGCCATCCTGACTGGCGTGTAATGGTACCTCATTGTGGTTTTGATTTGCATTTCTCTAATAATGAGTGATGTTGAGCATCTTTTCGTGTGTTTGTTAGCCATCTGTATGTCTTCTTTGGAGAAATGTCTGTTTAGTTCTTTGGCCCATTTTTTGATTGGGTCATTTATTTTTCTGGAATTGAGCTTCAGGAGTTGCTTGTATATTTTTGAGATTAATCCTTTGTCTGTTTCTTCATTTGCTATTATTTTCTCCCAATCTGAGGGCTGTCTTTTCACCTTACTTATAGTTTCCTTTGTAGTGCAAAAGCTTTTAAGTTTCATTAGGTCCCATTTGTTTAGTTTTGCTTTTATTTCCAATATTCTGGGAGGTGGGTCATAGAGGATCCTAAGCACATTGGTTTAAAACGTCAGTGCTTGATAGGGATGATAGGCAAAATGCATTAACTGAATCACAGTGGAGTCCTATTGGGCTCTCAACTTACCCTTGGGCCGTGTGTGTGTGTGTGTGTGTGTGTGTGTGTGTGTGTATACGTGCAGGCTGTCCTGCCCAACTCTCTGGGACCCCATGGACTGTAGCCCACTAAGCTCCTCTATTCATGGAAATTTCCAGGCAAGAGTACTAGAGTGGGTTGCCGTTTCCTACTCCAGGGGATCGCCCCTACCCAGGGATCAAATCCAAGCCTCTTGCCTCTCCTGCAATAGCAGGCGGAGTCTACCACTAGTGCTACCTGAAAAGTCCGCTCTTGGGCCATGGGACACCAGGTGAACCTTCAACCTTAGCTGTCTGTCATGAATTGGATGTCTTCTGATGCAGCAAGCCATAAATTCTGACATTACCAGGATTGTTGCACAGTACTGGAAGCATTTGATGAGATATAAGGTGGTACTATAAGTGAACAAGGCCGAAAGCAGATGGCGCACATTCTCTGCGCGTTCACTCCTGCTGCATCGCCCAAGTGCCCTCAGACCACAGTTTTAGCCTCATATGGAGTGCTCTAGTTTAATAAGGAGGGACAATAACAAGCTTAACTTACAACTCTCTTTATACAGAATGGCTGGCTACACTTGCTAGAAGTAGACTAGTGGACTAGTACAGCCCAATCTAGGCTTGACCCTGAAGGATAATAGAGAAAACTTCCTTGTAGGCGGGAAATATTTTTTTCCAGGAAGGAAATATATTCAAAGTATCATAGACACTTAAACATAAGAGAATGAGCTAAAGAATGGTTTGCCAAGATGGTCAAGGATTTGGAAAGAGTAGGAATGGAGAATTGGTAAACATTTGGAAAACTTTCCTCTCAGAATGAATCTTATGCTGAGAAATTAAACTACTGTACAGGTATCAGTCAGCCTTTATACCCAAGCATCTCCATAACTCACTTAATGAATTTATTGACAAAGTAGTTATGGTAGAAGGAATGGAGGTAATGGAGAGATGTAAAAACACAGGATAACCATCATCTAAGTTGACATTTTCCACCAGTTTCACCTGATATAATATCAGCTTTGTCTAACCTTAAGCCTTCCACATGGCCACATATCTGAGTGACAATCACTTGATGGCAAATAAATTAGTTCCTAAAATTTTTCCTGTTTTAATAGACACTTATTTAGTATATAGTTTTTACTTTATTGCCCAACACACTTCTAAAAGTAGCAATATCTGTATTTTATGAAATATTTACTACCATATTATCTTATTATCTCTTCTGATCAAGAAACTCATGTTCAGAACAAAAGAAGTTTTTGTTCATAGGCTTTATTAGCTTTACCACATGTCTCATCACCTAGAAATCAACTAAACTATAGACCAGTGTCCAGTTAGAACTGGACATGGAACAACAGACTGGTTCCAAATAGGGAAAGGAGTATGTCAAGGCTGTATATTGTCACCCGGCTTATTTAACTTAAATGCAGAGTACATCATGAGAAACGCTGGGCTGGAAGAAGCGCAAGCTGGAATCAAGATTGCCGGGAGAAATATCAATAACCTCAGATATGCAGATGACACCACTTTATGGCAGAAAGTGAAGAGGAACTAAAAAGCCTCTTGATGAAAGTGAAAGAAGAGAGTGAAAAACTTGGCTTAAAGCTTAACATTCAGAAAACTAAGATCATGGCATCTGGTCCCATCACTTCATGGGAAATAGATGGGGAAACAGTGGAAACATTGTCAGACTTTAATTTTTTGGGTTCCCAAATCACTGCAGATGGTGACTGCAGCCATGAAATTAAAAGACGCTTACTGCTTGGAAGGAAAGTTATGACCAACCTAGGTAGCATATTAAAAAGCAGAGACATTATTTTGCCAACGAAGGTCCATCTAGTCAAGGCTATGGTTTTTCCAGTGGTCATGTATGGATGTGAGAGTTGGACTGTAAATAAAAATTGATGCTTTTGAACTGTGGTGTTGGAGAAGACTCTTGAGAGTTCCTTGGACTGCAAGGAGATCCAACCAGGCCATCCTAAAGGAGTTCAGTCCTGGGTGTTCATTGGAAGGACTGATGCTGAAGCTGAAACTCCAATACTTTGGGCACCTCATGCGAAGAGTTGACTCATTGGAAAAGATCCTGATGCTGGGAGGGATTGGGGGCAGGAGGAGAAGGGGACGACAGAGGATGAGATGGCTGGATGGCATCACCGACTCAACGGGCATGAGTTTGAGTAAACTCCAGGAGTTGGTGATGGATAGAGAGGCCTGGCGTGCTGCGATTCATGGGGTCACAAAGAGTTGGACACGACCGAGCGACTGAACTGAACTGAACTGATAGGCCAGGGGACAGGAATACTGATGACAGCTACAGTACTTGCTTGGAAATACACATTAAAATGTTCCTCAGATAGCAGTACATGGTTCTATATACTTCAGTCCCCAAACGGGAATCCGTGGGTCTGGAAACTTTATAAGTTATCAAAATGAGACTGCGCCTCTCACTGTCACAACAAAGACCCACTCACAGTGCTGACTGCCCTGCAATAAATTCCTTTCTGCTCAAATTAGCTATAGTGGATCCTGTCTTACGTAAATAAGAGCCCTGACAGTTATAGAGCCTAAAAATACATACACAAAGTATACTGATTAAATGCTTTTGGAATCTGTGAATGGAATTTTATGAAACCTAAATAAGATAATGTATGCATACAGTTTTATAGTTAGTGTGACTCACTGGTCAAATTAAAAAAGAAAACATTTATTATTAGAAACTGTGCATGCAAATCTGGGCACTGGGTATATAACTCAACAGGATCTTCTTGAGCCTTTATTTCCTTACTTTCTTTATTTGAGCCTAAGTTTCTTTACAGTATTGGAAAGATGTTAATCTAGGTCATGTTTGTGAAAGGACTCGACTTAAGCACAAGGACCATGTACTTGTATGTATCCAACATCTACCATGTTATCTGACACATTGTGTCAATAAATGGTTGTCCAACTGAATTGCAAAGTTTAGGCATCATGAACATGCTAATGATTCATTTAACAAATTACCTTAGTAATACCTTTTATTTAATGATAAGGATCTAGATAAAAAGAAAATGTTTCTTTCATACAGGCAACAAAATGCCATCAGTTTTACTGAGTTAAGGCCATAAGAAACTTACTTGGAAGTTGTATGTCCAGGGCTATATGTCAGTTGGCAGTTGAGTAAATCTGTGAGATCACCATGAAATCTGTATAAGAAAGGAAGCAGAGACAAACAGGCTTAGACTAGTGGAGGGAAAGTTGAGATAAAATGGTGACAACTGAATAAAGAACTTATGGGATGACTGAAATGTAGAATGGGATATTTATTAAGGCATTTTCCATGTAGAGTTTGGTATAAATCCTGTCTTCTCTTATCTTGAATCTGACAAATAACATCTACATAGCTCACTAATGATTTGGTAGTGGATTTAATTTCAGAGGCCATGATGAAACACCAAATCCAGTTTTACAGTTTGGGGAAACAAGAAGATGTTTAAGATATGACACTCACATACAGGATATACATTTAAACTGTTGCTTATGGGTGGCCTCCAGAACACCTTCATAAATGCATGCAGATTTCTAATTAATATAGCAATTGGGGGAGTTTATATTTTATAGCCATTAAACATAAGAAAATTAGTGTATTTAGTATATTTATTATAAAATATCTTCAGTGTATAACATTGTTTTTAGAATTAATTTGTTTATTTGTTTATTCAATCCACTTTAAAGTATCTGAAATAAAGGAAAAAGTGAGAGACTTTATTTTTCTTGGACTCCAAAATCACTGCAGATGATGACTGCAGCCATGAAATTAAAAGACACTTGCTCCTTGGAAGAAAAGACATGATCAGCCTAGACAGCATATTAAAAAGCAGAGATATTATTTTACTAACAAAGGTCTGTCTAGTCAAAGCTATGGTTTTTCCATTAGTCATGTATGGATATGAGAATTGGACTACAAAGAAAGCTAAGTGCGAAAGAATTGGTGCTTTTGAACTGTGGTGTTGGAGAAGACTCTTGAGAGTCCCTTGGACTTTAAGGAGAGCCAACCAGTCCATCCTAAAGGAAATCAGTCTTGAATATTCATTGGAAGAACTGAGGCTGAAACTCCAATACTTTGGCCACCTAATGTGAAGAACTGACTCATTTGAAAAGACACTGATGCTGGGAAAGATTGACGGCAGGAGGAGAAGGGGACGACAAAGGATGAGATGGTTAAATGGCATCACTGACTCTATGGACATGAGTTTGAGTAAGCTCTGGGAGTTGGTGATGGACAGGGAAGCCTGGTGTGCTGCAGTCCTGGGGGTCGCAAAGAGTCGGACGTAACTGAGCAACTGAACTGAATTGATGAGACATAATTCATATACTATACAATTTACCCATTTAATGTGTGTAATTTAATGCCTTAAAGTATTTCATAGATTTTTGCAACCATCACCACAAACAAAATTTAGAACATCTTTGATCTCTCTGAAAGAAACCACAAACTTTTGCCTTCCCACGACACCCCTATCTGTCAGCAATAACTAATCTCATTGTCTTTGTAGATTTGTCTGTGCCGGATATTTCAAATACACTGAATCAGACAAGATGTGGTTATGTGTCACTGTCTTTTTTCACTTAGTATAATGTTTTCAATCATCTTGTTGTAGTGTTTATCAGTATTTCATTTCCTATTATTGGCAAGTAATATTCCATTGTATGGATATGCAACATAGTATTTATCTGTTCTTTGGTTGATAGACATTTTGGTTGTTTCCACTTTGGACTATTATGAGTAATGCTGTTATGAACATTTGTGTACACATTTTTGTGTAAATAATTGTTTTTACTATCTTGGGTGAAAGTGTTGACTCATATGGTACTCTATATTTATATCTTTGAGGAATTTTCATATTGCTTTCCAAAGTGACTGCAACATTTTATTCTACTAAAAGCAATGTTTCTCCATATCCTCAACCTCACTTGTTACTGTCTGTCTTCTTACTTATAGCTCCCATAATTGTGGGAGTGAAATGGTATCTCATTGTGGTCTTGATTTTCATCTTACTAATGACATTTAGTACATCTTCACATGCTTTTTGGTAATTTGGTATCTTCTCTGGAAAATATCTGTTCAATTTCTTTTCCATTTTTAATTGAGCTATTTGTACATTTATTATTGAGTTATAAGAGTTCTTTGCACATACTAGGTACAAGCATTTTATCAGATATATGATTTAGAAATATCCTCTTCCATTCTGTGCATGGTCTTTTATTTTCTGGATGACATCACTTGTAGCACAAAACAATTTTTTAAAATTTTGATGTGATTCAATGTGTGTGTTTATTTTCTTTTTTTTCCTGATGTTTTTTAGTGTCATGTCAAAGAAACCACTGTCTATCTCAAAGTTAATAAGGTTTATCCCCATATTTTCCCCTAAAGATGGAATACTTTTATATTTAAGTTTGTGATCTAGATTGAGTTAATATTTTGTATGGTATGGGGTTGAGGTTCAATTTCATTCTTTTGCATATGGTTATACAGCTGTCTTATTACCATCTATTGAAAAAAATATCATTCCCCATTTAACTATCTTGACACCCTTGTCAAGTGACCAGAAATGTAAGAGTTTATTTCTGGACTCTCACTTCTGTTCCACTGTTCTATGTATCTAATGTCAGTACCACACTCTCTTGATTACTGTAGGTTTGTAGTAAATTTTGAAATAGGAAAGTATAAGTCTTCCAATTTTGTTCTTTATCAAATTGTTTTGGCTGTTCTGGATTCATTGATTTTTTAATATGAATTTTATCTTTAGATTGTCAGTTACTACAAAAAAGGAATCTAGGATTTTGATACAAATTGCACTGAATCTTTAGATCACTTTGAGAGGTACTGTCATCTTAACAATATTAAATTTTCTGATCCATGAACATGAAATGCCTATCTCTTTCTTTAGATCTTCTTTCAACAATGTTTTGTCACTTTCAGTGTTCAAATGTTGAATTTCTTTTGTTAACTTTATTTTTATTTTGTTTTTTTATGCTATTATAAGTGAAATTATTTTAATTTTTTGAATATTTATTACTAGTATATAGAAATATTTATTTTCTGTATGTTTATCTTTTATCCTGAAATAAATACTGTTAAGCTCACTTATTAGTATTAATAATTTCAATAGAGTAATTAGAATGGTTATATACAAGTTCATGCCATATGCAAATAGAATTAATTTTATTTCTTTCTTTCTAATCTGGATTTTTTTTTTCTTTATCTTGCCTAATTGCAAAGACCTCTAATACAATTTTAAATTTAGTGGCAAGAGTGGATCTTCTTAACTTGCTCCCAAATTTAAGTGAAAAATATTCAGTTTGTCAATATTTTGTGGCTGTGGGTTTTTTATAGATATCCTTTATCAGACTGAAGAAGTTACCATCTAGTCCTACTTTGTTGGGCATTTTTCTCATGAGGGTATTTGCTGAATTATTTGAGATAGTCATCTTTTTTTATACTTTATCTATTGGCATGGCATATTTTATTCTTTTGTTTTAAGCTATTAAAACAACTTCAGCTTTTGTAATAAATCCCACTTGGTCATGATATGTAAGCCTATTTATGAATTGTTGGATTTGGTTTGCTAGTATTTTTTAAAGTCATTCAATCAAGCAATAAATTAAAAGTATTCTGCCATATACAAAGGGTGAAATTATGATGAAACTCATACATAATCCTTTCCTAGTTCAGCGGGGGAGATAGATAATTCAAATAGTCACACAAATTATTACTAGTTACTAATGAAAATGAATATTATAAAGGGAAACAACATGGCTATCAGTTCAGTTCAGTGGCTCAGTCGTGTCTGACTCTTTGCGACCCCATGGACTGCAACACGCCAGGCCTCCCTGCCCATCACCAACTCCCGGAGTTTAACCAAACTCATGTCCGCTGAGTTGGTGATGCCATCCAACCATCTCATCCTCTGTCATCCCCTTCTCCTCCCTCCTTCGATCTTTCCCAGCATCAGGATCTTTTCAAATAAGTCAGTTCTTCACATCAGGTGGCCAAAGTATTGGAGTTTCAGCTTCATTCTCAGTCCTTCCAATGAATATTCAGGACTGATCTCTTGTAGGATGGACTGGTTGGATCTCCTTGCAGTCCAAGGAATTCTCAGGAGGCTATATGTGAGTTTATAACAGAGAGACCCACGTTGAAATTTTTTTTCCTATAATTTAAAAGATATTTAGTTTCTAACTAGGAAATGAAAGCACATTCTAGAAATTCTAGAAGCATTCTGGGAAGAATATGCACTCTAGCATATTTGAGAAGACTACACAAATATGACCATTTTTAGAGAGAGATGGAAAAAGACTTGAAACCTAGACAAAAGCCACATTATCCAGGTTCTTCTGAGCCATGTTTTTAATTTTCAATCTTACCCCAAGAGTAGTAAGAAGCTCTTGAAAAGTTTTAAGCAAGTGAAATAATATGATCAGAAAATAGACTGAAAGCATTTAATGATAATCAGGAAGTTATTCTGGAGGCTAATGGTAGTAATACAGGTAAAATGTGCTGCCTGATATTACCACAGGCTGGTGGCAGAGGAGATTCGGGTATAAGGAATTGTAAGAGTTCTTTAGTTAATGTCATAGCCAAAGCTGTCTGTCACATAGTAAGTGGCTAATATGTGTCAAGAACTACTTATCATTTTAATCCCTATCATAGCTGTGTGAAAAGTGTGGTCTCACCACTCACTATGTTAGAGGAGAGGAAACTTCAATTCACAGAAGTAAAGAACTTTTCCAATTTCATTGAGTTAGGAGGCAACAGAGCTAGGACTTGCAAAAAAAGGAACTATGAAATAAAGATGAAATTATACCACTGGCTTTTTAAAACAATTACTGCAATATATTAAAATGTATAATTTGCAGAATTCACAACATTCACAAAACACTTGCACCCAGATTATTCAGATTTTAGAGCTTTATGTCATATGGAGATAACATAATGATAAATAAGAAACATTTAAAAATTTATACAAGGAATTGTATAGTACCATTGTATAGTACCAAAACTAAACCAAACTTGCATATCACTGTTCAAACTGTGTAATGAGGTGAGTGGAAGAACTCCATTTAAGGAAAAATACGTCCAGATTAATCTAATGTTTTCTAAAGAACATGTGTGCTATTGAGATTGACTTTTCATACTTCTACTTTTACAATATGGTTTTAGTTGTTTTAATGTTTATAAATAACTAATACTATTATTATTTTGGAAGTGAATTATTCTTGGGCTTTTTTGTTGTTGTTTTGAATAATATGTGTTGCCAGGGCAAATTTCAATAAGCAAGGAATTAATTTTCTTATCACAAATTCTAGTTTATAATATTTTGATTTTACAAAATCACATTTTCAATGATGAAAACTAATTTTTACAAAAGAGCAATGAAAATTTCATTTTAAAATACATCTGGTTGCACATATGTTTGGAATAAAATTGTTGTTTTAAATGGCTTAATTAGAACAGTTTGTCATACTTACTGGAAACTGGTATAATGACATTGCTTTAACCACCCAACTCATTCACACACAAAACAGAATGTGAGAAACACTCTTTTGAACTTTTATTCTTCTGTGTCTTTCAGGGCAGTTTTATCAGTCTCATTATCTCCAAGGTACTTATCACTATAAAACTGAGATATTCAGAAAGATGTTATACTAGAACATAAATAAAGATCAGCTTCTCAGTTGAGTAAAATAATGTCTATTAAATGTTTAGTATGTGCAAGCCCTCTTTATAAATTAGAAATTTCTCTGAAGAGAGCTTGGTTTCTTATGTTGAATTTCTTATTCCATGTTTTGAGCTAAATGCCCATAGATGGCCAACAGAGTGGGCACTTTGTCCAATATGAGAAGAAACACACTGTAGTTTTCATACAGAGTCACATTATCCATGGTTCCTAGAGGGCTTTTCACCAGCAACTTGATTGCTTCAAGGTACTATTCACATCCTACTTTTCTCTCAGCGTGTCCTCCTATACTACATACTCTGAGAAAATTAGGCTATTTCATCTGTCTCCAGTACAATCCACATTTTTCTTATTTGTTTTCACTGGAGGATACCACTGCCATATCTCAACAACCCCACTTGTCCAAAGTCTTTCCAATCTTCAAGTAGTAGCTTTCCAAGCATGCTAAACTTCCCATAACCCAGACCCTAATGGAGATAATTTTATCTCTCTTCATATTTCCATAGTAATTCTGTTTCTTCACTATGACCTTCTATTATAGTTATTTATATATTTGACTAACTGATGTATTTTATGAGATTATAAACTCCTTTGTGGTCAATTCTTTCTCATTTTCATATTTTACCTCTTTCTCTCAAATAGTTCTTGGTGCATAGCACTGTCAAAATGAATTGCCTTTACAGAGTTGCTGGTAGGCTCAAGCTCATGATGCATATAATGAGTGAGTGAGTGACTCATGGAGCCAACAGAAGGAGAAAAGCCTGCTGCTCCCAGCTTTTAATAGTGCCCTAGAGATGCATTTGGAGAAAGACTTCCTCTTATAGCAGTTTCTTACTTGTCAAAAGAAAAAAAAAAAAGGAAGTAAAGGAGAAAGCCAAGGGAGTTAAGAATTTTGACCCAGAAAAACAGCAATGGCACTAAAACAGAACTGAGATAAGACCAAGAATGAAATAATCAGTGCATCTCCTCAATTAAAGCTGAGACTTTCCACCAAACACCTCTTTCACCGTTTCCGATGGAAATCTTTTGACGCATAGCTTATTTTGGGAAACTAGTCCAACAAAGTAACTTTAAAATCTGAATTAAAAATATTAACTATATATCATGGCTATCTGTTATTCTTTTCTGGAGAATCAGTGTCTTCGCTTCTTTACTATACTTGTGAAATCACCTCCCATAACCTTGTGAGTTTTGATGGGATTAAAAGAATGTGCTCAAGTTCCAGATATCCACTCTTGTACTCAGAGTTCCTCCAAATGACCTAGGCATTGCTAAACAGGTTTCTGGAGAGGACCAACTAAAGAAACTATCTGGCTGAGAGGAAAATTCTAGCAACACCAAAATGCCATAAGCAACCAGAGCAGGGGTGCTAATGTGGGTGTTAAGTGTTCAGGGCTAACTGTGCCGAAGTGCAAGGAGCATCTTCCATGGCTTTGGGGAAGGTAGCCTTATGTCTTCACCAAATATATTCGATGAAGGAGTTCGGGGAATTTTTCTAGATGACTTAATGATTCTATCCACAACCTAATATTCTTTGAGCAGGCTGTTTTCCATAAGGCAGCAGATGACATTTCTGTCCATATCTCCCTTACCTTTTACAGTAGCTGCCAACTGACTTCCAAATAGTAACACCTGCTCTTTGCTTGAGGGTTTGCTGTGGCTGTCTGAGCCCTCTCTGTTTGTGTACAAAGAAGGTTAGAAATGCTGGTGGATCAATGGTCCACAAGAAAAATCTTCAATCATCAACTGCTAGGAGCTAGTTCTTAATACCCAGCTCTCTCCTCTCAGAGGTGGCAATCACATGGGATTAAGTTCCTATGGCAGCCTATTTAATTATGTGATACTTTTTTGCCTTCCTTACCTTTTCTCTATCATTTCCTCACTCCTCTGCTCATGGTTACTGGGATCACTTCCCAGATAAACTATTTGCATACAACTCTTATCTCAAGTCAGCTCCTAGAACCTAAACTCAGACACTTCAATAATCAAAAATTGGTTTACATTGTTTAAACTCAGAACACTGACTTCCTTCCTTTATTAGTGAATTTGACATCATGTAAAAATGTCTAAGTCATTTTTATATGTCACAGGCTAAGTAATAATCAAAGCTCTCATAATGTTTCTTTCTTTGTCTTTTTATGTCTTTGTTATTTTAATTTTAATTATTTTAAAAAGAGTGGACTTTGGAGTTAAAGTCAAATAACAGATTTAGTTTTTACTAAGTGTCACTGGATTATTTACTTCATTTTTCTGAACCTCATTTTATTCTCAAAGAAATGATGGTACTTATAACTCTCTCACAGTGAAAGTATATAAAATAAATATTTCAGATGTCTACACTGTACCATTCACACTAGTGCCAATCATATGTACTTGCCTTTCCTCCTCTTCTTACTTTGGTCTACCTTTTCCTCCTTTCCTTGACCAACCTTTGTTTTTCCTGTTGAAATATTAATTGAACAAAAGTCAAAATACTCAAAGAAATACAGTTTTGGTGAAGCAACTAACCACTCAAGGCACTTAGAAAATGTTGACAGTGCATTTCCCTCAAACTGGCAATTCTGATTTTATATTTGTTGATGTTCTCACTAAGTATAAGCATTTACCTGAAATTCATTCAACAACAGTTGCCTTGCACAAAAGCACATTCATCTAGTATAGATATAGCTCATTCAAGAGCTGCTTTTTGTACCCACTACTATT
The DNA here is from genome assembly GCF_963930625.1 of Muntiacus reevesi. Lineage (NCBI taxonomy): Eukaryota > Metazoa > Chordata > Mammalia > Artiodactyla > Cervidae > Muntiacus > Muntiacus reevesi. The sequence continues at coordinate 211,548,552 of NC_089249.1, forward strand.
TGGCAGCTTGCACTTCACTCCATCTCACACACTCAACACAGTTACCACACATCCTTAGCACACACAGTATTTCCCCTGAAAAATTTCCTTACTTGAAGCTCCATGTTCTAGACTTTTCCCTCCACTCCTCTCCCTCATCTCTGTCTATTCTAACACCTCCTTGAAGTCTGGACAATTAACTTGACTAATCTGATAAATCAGTTTAAGACAAAATACTCTTTCAAATAACATTCATGTTTTTACTTGGGTTTTATTAACTCTGAGGAACTATGAGAATTTTAAGCATAGAAGAGATTCTTCAAGGGAGCTAAATTTGGACATGAAGCTATTTTTCATATCCCATAGTTGACTATTATTCCAGCAGAATATAATATAAGCTCTAAGACTCCTGGATAATAACATATCTCCCATTCTCTTGACATTTTAGCAATTATCAACAGTCTGTCTGTCAGTATGTCATACACCTTGACTTTAAAATTGAGTATCTTCTTATTAACAATCTATACAACAAACACTTCTTAAACACTATTGTGTTGACAACATTTTCCCAGACATTAAAAGTCAGAGAATAAAGATTCCCATACTCTAAGAGCATAGGTATTAATTTTGAAATCAAAGAATAGAAACATGACGTTGTTTTAAGTTGAAGCTTATACATGACTTAATTTCCAAAGAAATTTTTTATGCACAAAACATCCTAATATAGTTCCAGAATGTTAACGTAAGTGGATATTAGGACAGTTAAGAACAAACTATACTGAGTGTGTGAAAACTGGAGCAACCCTTGAATACAAGGCAGGTATTTGGATATGTGATGAGAAAGGAGATGGGCAGCCTAGGCTGGGAGAATCACTGGAACAGTAACTTAGAGACTGAGGGTAGCTATACTGGAGAGTGAACTGACCCATTTAAATGAAGCAGAGTTCCAATGCTGAGAAATAAATAACCTGAGTGTGGCCAGATTTTGCTTGTTTATTTAGACAGGTATGTGTGCCTACAGGTTATGATATTTTGTTTTAAGGTATACAGGAAGTCATTGGACATACATTGTATATATTTCTGGATCAAAACTTTTACTCATATCTAAGGGAAAGATAAATAACATCAAAACCAAAAACTAGATCAAGAATATGTTGAAAGATTCAAATGTAATTCAGCAGAAAGACCTAAGCTGCAAACAGAGATTTGAGCTGTATTGACCGTAAAGAGGGCAGAATAACAAAGAACTGATGTCTTCGAACTGTGGTGCTGGAGAAGACTCCTGAAAGTCCCATGGGCAGCAAGGAGATCAAATCAGTCAATATTAAGGGAGATCAACCCTGAATATTCACTGGAAGGACAGATGCTGAAGCTCCAGTATTTTGGGTCATCTGATGGGAACACATGACTCATTGGAAAAGTCCCTGATGCTGGGAAAGATTGAGGGCAGAAGGAGAAGAGGGCATCCGAGGATGAGATGGTTGGATGGCATCACTGATGCCTGAACTTGGGCAAACTTTGGGAGATGCTGAAGGACAGGGAGGCCTGGTGTGTTACAGTCGATGGAGTCAGAGTTGGACATAACTAGGCAATTGAACAACAACATTCTACTGGTAGCTAAAGACCAGACTGTATGTGAAATCATCAAACATAGTGTTTAGAGTAAGACAGCCAGAGTTTGGGGACAGACAGAACAAGAATTGCATATAAAAGTGCTTGAGAGTAATTTGTAGAAGTGTGGGGTGATCTAAGAGAGAAGTGCTGTGGAGGCTGTAATTTTAAAGAAGGAATTGTTACCCCTATCAAATAATGTAGATTTCAAATGAAATACAGACTAAAAGGTATCTTTTATATTTAATTCTTTGTTGTTGTTCATTTGCTAAGTTGTGTCTGACTCTTGGCAACCCCATGGACTATAGCAAGCCAGGCTCCTCTGTCCTTCCCCATCTTCCAGAGTTTGCTCAGACTGATGACCATTGAGTCAGTGATGCCATCCAGCCATCTCATCCTGTTGCCCCCTTCTTCTTTTACCTTCAATCTTAGTGATTAGCAATGTTTGACAGAGTAATTTCAGGAAAATGGTGAGTTAGGAAGTATGATCAGTGTTCTTTCCCTATCTCCTTAAAGTAGCTCATGTGTTGATTGAACTTTCTCTTAGGAGATACTCTCTGGTGCCCTAAAAGTGTCATTAAAAGCACCTTCTCAACCAGCCTGGTAATCTGTTGTTATGGTGATCTTTAACATATTACAGGAAAACCTGAATGAACTTTTTTTTGCCAACCCAATATATACCTGCTCAAGTTGACTATTTGACATTAAAAAGTAGGGAGAAGATTTTCAGGAATGATGCTAATATGAGGAAACCAGCATGTGGAGCAAGAGTTTTAAAGGCCCAAGAGCAAGGATCTTGGCATGAGCTCTACCAGGCATTGACAGGTCTATCTCCAAGGAAAAATATTCCCCTCAAAATGGTTATAAGGATCCAAGGCAGAAAGAAATTACTTTCTTGGGGGGGGAGCTCTTTCAGAAAAAGAGGCAAATATATAGTGCAAGTATGATACTCACGAGTATTGTTAAGCTGTGAGTTTGAGAGCTGTGGTTTAGGCTTCTACTACCTAAGATAACTTTAAGTTAGATACCCTGTGTTTTAAAGTTAGAACCTAAAAATCTCATCACACAACTCAATGGTTTCCAAGGGTATATAATTTCTATTTTAAATACAATTGCTGTGTCACTTTTAAAAATCTATCCAAAAACAGTATAGCAGTATCTCAAAAAAATAAAAATAAAACTACCATATGACTCAGTAATTGCACCCTTGAGCATGTAAACGAAAAAACAAAAACAGTAATTTGAAAAGATGCATGTACCTCAGTGTTCACAGCAGCATTATTTACAGGATATGGAAGCAACCTAAGTGTCCATCAACAGACAAATGAATAAAAGTGTAATATACAAGGGAATTTTTACTCAGCCATAAACAGAATAAAACATTGCTATTTGCAGCAACATGGAAGGACTTGGAGGCCATTATGCTAAATGAAATAAGTCAGACAGAGAATGGAAAACACTGTATGATATCACTTATGTGTGGAATATAAAAAATACAATGAACTAATGAATAAAAGAAAAATAACAAGCAGACTCACTAATACAGAGAACAAACTAGTGGTTACCAGTGGAGAGAGGAAAGGGAGGAGGGGCAATATGTGGGAGGGCAGTAAGACATACAAACTATTAGGTATAAAATAAGCTGCTAGAATATATGGTATAGTATGGGGAATTTAGCCAATATTTTATAATAATTATAAATGAAGTATAATCTTTAAAAATTATGAATAAGTATATTATATACCTGTAAATTATATAATGGGTCTTCTCCAATGGTTTAGTGGTAAAGAATCCATCTACTAATGCAGGAGATGTAAGTTTGATCTCTGGGTCGAGAAGATTGTCTGGAGAAGGAAATGGCAATCCACTCCAGTATTCTTGCCTGGTAAATTGCATGGACAGAGGAACTTGGCGGGCTACAGTCCATGGGGTCACAAAAGAGTTGGGTACAACTTAGTGACTAAAATAAACAAACAAAACTTATATAACATTGTACAGCAGCTATACTTCAATAAAAATTTTAAAAGTCCAAAAGGAGTATAAATATAATCACAAATGATACCATTATCCCATAACTCTGTTAAAGATATACAAACATACTTTTTTTAATATTCAAAAATATCTGATTGCCTTTTCCTCGGTGAAATTACATTTTCATTCAATTTTCCCTACAGATTTCCATTCTCATATATTTTTATGCTTGAATGTATTTATTGAAAACTATATCATATTTCTCTGCAGTAAAAGGCATCATCAAAAAACATTTATATTGAAATTTCCTTTGAACACCAATTGTAAGTGTCTAAAATTTCTTCTGGAATTAATTATGTCACAATAATTATCACCAACAATTGCTCAGGACAATATTATAAATCATTGTAAGTAACAATTGTAAGGAGAAGAAAATGGCAAGCCACTCCAGTATTCTTGCCTGAAGAATCCCATGGACAGAGGGTCCTGGCAGGCGGCAGTCCATAGCGTCACACAGAGTCAGACACGACTGAAGCGACTTAGCACAACAATTGTAAAACATAAAAAAAATAGAAATGCTACTGGAAATGAATCTACTAATGAGACAGATGGGAAGAAGAGTTGTGGTACCTTGATTAAAGAGGTTTTTGTGTAGGATCTGGGAGCATGTCTGCCTTTCTGGAAAATGCAATGTGCAGTACTGGGGAAGGGGAAAGAAGTAAAAAAAAAAAAAAGAAAGGAAAAGGTGATTACCTAAGGGTAACTGGGAAAGGAGAACAGATATGTCCCCTTCAGAGCGAGCATTTTCCCCGGAAAGAGAATACATAGAATTTGAAGCTCTGGAAATCAATTTCCTTAATCATATCCTTACACACACTTAAGGTCTCTCTTTATGTGCCCTCAGGGGCCTCCACTTAAAAGCATTTCAAGTTAAAGAGTAAACCTCTCCTGAGAAGGGAGTTTTCTTTTCCAACTCATCCTTCCCCTTTAGGAAATAAAGTCTGTCTTTTGTCAATAGAGTTTTTGGCACAGGAGCTGTAATACATATGAATTGTTATTTCAAGATCCATTATAGGATTGTTTTTAACTTACGTAAAGGTATGAGGGAATTATTCCATTCCCTTATTCCATTCTAACGCTTGGATCTCTTTCCTTAGTCAAGTGGCAACATGACTTTATTAAAAGGACTCTGTTGAAAAATCCACCGAAGAGTTATGCAAAAGGCTTGGGTAGACAAAACAAACAGGTGGCAGGGCTCCCATGGGCACACGGTCACTGCCGTGCAGTGGAATTCTATGAAAAAGCAGGCATGGGAGTGAAGGCAGGAAGAAGGAGTGGGACTGGGTCTTGAGTGGAGGTAAGAATCAGAAGGTTTTGGTATGAGTTTCCCTGGTGGCTCAGACAGTAAAGAACCCTCCTGCAATGCAGGAGACCTGAGTTCAATCCCTGGGTCAGGAAGGTCCCCTGGAGAAGGGAATGGCAGCTCACTCCAGTATTCTTGCCCGGAGAATCCCATGGACAGAGGAGCCTGGCGGGCTATATAATTCAGGGGGTCATGAAGAGTCAGACATGACTGAGACAAAGCATACAACAAGTTCTCAAGAAAGACTCATAGGATTATACCTAAGTGTCAAGCTACTAGCCATGAAAACAGTTAAAGAGAAATATTTATCCCTTTGAAGCAAAAAGCATGTAAAATGATGAGAAATTTTACATATAGCCACTGATATTTAAGACATTTACTTAGTCGCCAAAGGAAGGGTGATCTCATATTTGGAGAAGGACATTTAGGGTGAGGGTACACTGTCAAAATGTATACAGAAGCCATTTTACAAAAAATAGTTTTAATTTTTCCATGACTTTGTTGAACCTTGTTTCAATGACGTGGTGAAGAAAACATATTGTCTGGTGTTTTTCCAAAGACGAGTAGCATAATAAATGTAAGATGTTGCTGCTGACATTAGAACTCATGCATCCCACACGAGTAAAAGAAAAAAATTAAACAAAAAAAAAAAAAAAAGAAGAAGAAGAAGAAGAATCTAAGACACTCAGCAAAGGATGAATCATATCCTGTCCTCATAGAATTTTATGGCTACATTTGAATTACACAATTTAGTCATGGGAATCAGCCACTAGAAGTCTGTATAAATGTTTTTCGACTGAACTGTGCAGACTGAACCAAAAAGGACAAACAGTCTCAAGAAGAGGAAATTGCTACATCTTCAGAGCAAATCCCTGGCATTTACTTAAATTTGTGCTCTAAATGTCAAACTCAACACAAGGCAAAGTTTAGCTGTATTTAGGGTCTAATACTTGATAAACATTCTCAGCACAGACCCTGCTCACTGGAAGAATACTCAACACACCTTTTAATGAATATATGAACTAGTTAATGAATGAATGGTTGGTGTCCCCATCAAAACAAACAAGCAAACAAGCAAAAAAGGCCCAGACAAAAACCATAAAGTGCAGAGAGGAACAAATACTTTACATTTCGAGATCTGTGAAAACCTATTGCTATTGTATTAATTTTAGTAAACAAATTTATTGGATACCTGAAAGTGGTGATTTAAACATTTTAATTTTAATTGTATTTTCCTATTTTACTTTATTATCACACATATTCTTAAAATTTATTCATGAGTTATTTTCCTCCAAAAAGTATACATTCTAAAAGGTTTTATTTTGAAACGACAAGTTAAACTAAAGACCAAAGATGTACTTCAAGCAAAGCCACTCCAGAGTGGGTGTTTCCTTTTATTTCATTTATGTGATATTTTTCCTCTTGCTTCTTAAAGATGGAGTGGAGTAGTCAAAGAAGTTTAATACCCCATGCTGTGTCTACTACAAAGATACAATAATTCACAGATGTGCAAATGAATAAACTCTCAAATGTGAATTTTATAGTTTTCCTGAACTGAAAAGAAAGGAAAATTGCAACCAACTTGAGCTGACAACCTATATATGCTTTATAAACACTTTGTAGTGTTGTTATTAAAAACCTACTAAGAATACAGAGTGAAAACATTCATCATATCATTTGGAACTCATTTTTTTGGTAAAAAGGCAAAATAAAGGAGTGAAAAATCTTTCTCCCTTAGTCAGTTATTAGATAGAGAAATGATTCATACAACTGTTATGAGGATTAGCTTAGGAATAATTTCAGTGGGCAAGGACGCCATCTAAGTGTAGGTATTTCTACTGAATTGAATGAGGAGCTGAACTTGACATTCATTATCCTGTATATTCTGTATGTGGTTCATGGCTGTTCAGTTTCTTGGTTGTATCCAACTCTTTGCGACCCCATGGATTGCAGCATGCCAGGCTTCCCTGTCCTTCACATCTCCATGTGGTTCAAGGAGAACTGTGATTATGGTATTAATATTACTGCATTCTCAGGCAGATTGGGGGTCCGCTCCCACTAAAGCTTCACAGATATGGACTCAGATTTAGAAAAAATGAGAATTTAGCACTGAAAAAATCAAGTGCTCTTTGAAATGTATAGTTTTAGAGTTAAAATTAGTCATAATTTTATCTGAAAATAATGTCATACTTTGCCAAGTTCATGTTAATGCTATTTATTTATTCAATTTTCAATCTTAAATTTCATTAATATATTGCTCCAGTGAATTACAGACTATTCTTTTCCTGTATCTCCCAAACTCCAGTGTGAACATAATCATTTTATATGTACATCCACTATCAAATCATCTAAGTAGATTTTTGAAGTTAGTAAACGTTTTATATGAGTTACTCTCTCTTCCTCTCCAACCCTAGCATTTAGTTATTCACCCAAATATTTCCCAGGTGTTGCCAGCTTACTTGGACATTAGTGCTCTGCAGTTCAAGTTGATTTCTCATCTGTGACCACTGTCGGGAAGACTCCCTACTGCCCCTTGCTCCAGATGCTGAATCATCCCAACCTAGCTGCAAGTGAAAAATAATATCCAGCTGACATATGTTACGTATCACCATCATCTGTTTCATCTTGTCTACGATTTTTCTTCCACAAATGAGCTTAGATAAATATACAAACTTTTTATAAGAGTCCCTTCTCTCTGCCCATCCACATACGAAGAAAACATATTGTTTATATCACGTCATAATACTTGCTTAAAAAAATTAGATATTTCACACACTCCAAACAACTTTATTTTTCAAACTTCCAAAATATATCTTTCAAATCTGATATTTTGGCAAAGGATTTTTCACAATTAATTTTAAGTTGGCTTCCAGACATTGGTTTTCCACAGCATATGGTTGTTAAACCTAATTATTTAAAGATAAAATTCACAAACTTAACCACCTGGTTGCAAATTGAATTTGACTTAAGACTGTTGTATTTCTCTCTATATATTTTTATCTGTGTATGTGTGTGCACATGTGTATGTATATATGTATGTGTGTGTGTATATATATATATATATATATACATAAACATATATGTATATAATGTTATTCAACTTGCTAAGTATCTTACTGGCCTAATAGAAAGAATATTTTATGACCAACAAAACTCTTGGCTCATAGGCTAATTTTAGTACTTACATGGTAAATCATATTTCAGAACTCAAATTTTAATCAGTCTTCAAGTTTGTCTATAATTGTAGGGTTTTATAGGCAATCTACAAAAAATGTTTATTCAAAACAATAACCATTTGAAAGTGAGTAAAAAATCTGCCTACTGCTAATATAAAATACTCCAGATGTCATCTGAATGACAGGGGAACCCTGAGCACGCTTGGACTTGTAACAAACAGCTTCAAGAAAAATCCCCTATAGTTGCCTTGAGCTTTCTAAATGTAATATTCTTGAGATTAACATTTTTCTATGTTCAAAATACGCCTGCAACATAAACTGTATCTACCACACCACTGAGATTGGAATGCAAGTGCACTTTTATACATGCAAATTCTGACATGGAATTTCAGATGTGATAAAAGAGTACTGGAATGCTCAGATGGTTAAGTGATATTCGAAAGGACCCAGCTAAGGGAAGAAGAAAGAACAAGATTTCTAAGTGGAAGGGAGAATCACATTCAGTGGATAGCTACTTAATTTACTAAGAAGATAAAATAACAAGACAGAAACATAACTAACTTCTATTAAAAATAACTCTAAATTGGAAAAAAATTCCAGTATAAGTTACCTACCAAATTTAGAATTTATTGAAAAACATGAACAAATTTAATGGACTCTGATTTGATCAATTAATTAAATCTTATAAAATAGATACATAAGCTCCTTCCTTTTATTTTGAAGTAAATGAAAATACTCATCAACATATGTTGAAATATAACCTCTCTATATAAAGATGAGGCCAATCTGTCTTTTAAGCTAGGAGTCAATTGCTGATTGGATAAAAAAACATAGTGTTCTAGGAAACAAATCCAGCTGACTGTAGCATCCCTGAAATCTCCTTTTCTCTAAAATAGACTAGGCATGGACTTGCCCAACATACAAAACACAACTTCTTGGGAAGAAACTCCTAACTGAGTCCATGATAGCATAAAAGAAATTCTGACCATCAGATCACCCTTATAATTATACTGCAAGAAAGATCAAATGTCTGCTTTTTGTGTAAATTTCCCTCAATCCAATAATTATTTGAGTCATTATAGTCACTTACACCAAAACTAGGACTTTGCTGGTGGCTCAGACAGTAAAGTGTCTGCCTACAATGTGGGAGACTCAGGTTCTATCCCTGGGTCAAGAAGACCCTCTGGAGAAGGAATGGCAACCCCCACTCCAGTACTCTTGCCTGGAAAATCCCATGGACAGAGGAGCCTGGTGGGCTACAGTCTATGGGGTCTCAAAGAGTCAGACACTGAGGGACAAAATTAAAACCAAAACTAGCTCAACAAATTAGACAATTACAGCCAAAACTTACTATATTTATTCAGAGAACACATATATTTCCCAAAATTTTCCATTACTACCTAATTATAACTATGTGTGTTTTATATATATATATATATATGTATATATATATATAATGATTATTATTTCAGAATAAGGACAGCTTATAAAAAATTTGTCCTGTGATTTTTCTTCCCTAATAGTATTATTCATTTCTTGTCTCCCACTCTGATTTAAAAAAAACAGTACATTGAGTCTAATTATTCCATCATTGGTTTCATCCCAAACTGTATTATTATGAACATAAATGTCCATGTTTTAAAAATATTTAACATGTTCATTAATTAACATTATTTTAGAAACCCTTCAAATGAGAACTTTTTTCTATGTGACAAAAGACATTTCTAAGGAATTTTCAAAATAAGTAAAATTTCAGAAAAAATTGCCTATCATTTCCTTTGTAATGGCAAGGCGATGGATGGAAACTTTCTTTAATAAACTCGGTGTGACATTTGCTGGTTAACAGTTAATGTTTCAAGTCATTGTGACCTCTGTTTTCTGCTCTGAAATTAGTGGAATGAAAACATAAGAGAAAAATAAGTTTTATTTTTAATGGAACTGTTAAGAACTACTGCCAAATATATTGAAATATAGGCCAAACTGAGGTCTAACACTCATGATGTAAACCATTTTAAATCTCAAACAGGACACAAAGAACTCCCAAAGTAGGAGGCATGCCCTTGGCGGGAGAGAGGGGGAAACCAGTGGTACTTTCTTTGGAAAAATAAGGCCACTTGATAAATAAAGGCTCTAGGATACTCTCTGTGCCCATGTGACACCATGTGACAAAGGAAGCGGGGTAAGATGAGGAATATCAGGAACACAGTGTCTTTGCCTGAGGCTCTTGTCACTGCACAAAGAGGATGGAGAAGCACAGTGAGCACATATCATTTCTAAAACTTCAACTCTCTGGCAACTAAGAAGTGAAAAACTAGCAAAGGACATGTGACACATAGGGTTCTGCTGGGAGTCAAAAATATCTTCTGCTATCACTGAGCTGAAACATACCCAAGACAAGAATGTTAGTGAATTTGTGTAACTGACCCAAATTCATATGTATGCTTTTCCAGTGCAATACCCTGACTCAGACTCAAGCCCTCTTTACTGTTAAGCAGCAAGTAAGATCAGAAATATCTGTCATTCCAAGATTAGTAATAATCAGAAAGATAAGGTATATGAGATATGTAACATAATTACAAACAATACTTAAGCAGAGAAATATAATTAATATATAAATTTAAAAACACTAAAATATAGCAGTGGGAACTGTACTCAATGCTCTGTGGTGGCCTAAATGAGAAGAAAATCTAAGAAAAGATGGATATATATGTACATTTAGCTGATTCACTTTGATGCACACCAGAAACTAACATAACATAATAAAGCAACTATACGCTAATAAAGATTAGTTAAAAACACTGCAAAGAATATCAAACAGAAGAAATTATTGAGCTGGAATAATATGTCTTTAAAATCAACTATAGACTACATACTTACATAATAAAAAGAAGCTCTAATGACAGTTAACCGACTTCAAAGAAGATATGATGAAGCCATAGAAGGACAGAATTGACACAGCTCAGGAATTCAAGGAAAAGTAAAATTATTTGGAAAATTGAAAAATAGCTGCAGTATTAAACAGAATATATATTACTGAAAAGAAGTCAGCTACTTTGATAATGTCTAAACAAAACAAAATATGAATATGAAAATGAAATTGAAATGAAGATACATGCATAGGAAGTATTTGAAAAACAAAAATAATATTAAAAATAGTGCTTCCGGAGAGACAAAACAGTTTGCCAATCTTAGAGGTGAAAGAGAGAATTACTTTTAATTATATACTTTTCCCTTATTATTGAATAATTTTTTACCATTAAATCTTTTATAATATAAATTTGCTATTGTGTACATACCCCACTATATTATAATATATTCCTACAGACATTTGTGGCAAATTAAATTTGCACTTTATTGAGGCATTTTTTTAATGTAGACTATTTAATTGAAACCATATAGTACAATGATTGAGCACATCTAAAAATCATGTGATTAGAATTAGATGTAGATGGAAAAAGTTATAAGAGTGGAAGAGAGATCATAGAACATAAAAAAAATAATGAAATGAAAAAAGATTTCAAATGATCAGAGACTAGAATTATTAACAGTACATTTGGCCAGATGAAAAATATTATTTCTATTTCCCCAAGAATACTAAATCAGCTAAAAACCTGCCATGAGATTTGTTTGTTTTTGTTTTTGTTTTTGTTTGCATGCAACATTTCCAGGCCTGGACACAGCTCATTTCAGTGACTTGGGTCAGAGTACCCGTTGTCAAGTTGCCTTTCTTACACAATTGTTTTCATTATATCTTTCTTTTATTAGTCCCATTAGTACAGGACCATGCTTACAGGATACAAAATTGTCAAGTGAAATGAGGACATCACTTTATTTGATTAAATGTGTACAAATTACATGATTTATATTATTTCATGAAGAAAAGGACAATTCAACCATTTAATCATTGTAAGCAAGTCTTTTAAAGTTAAGACTAAAAAAACCCCAGGATATTCACGGATGACTGATGTGGTGAGTACCCACCTGCACTGCAGAAGACCCACCTTCAACCCCTGCATCAAACAAAATCCCCTGGAGAAAAGAATGGCAACCCACTCCAGTATCCTTGCCTGGAGATATCTATGGATTGAGGAGACTGCGTACAGTCCTGGGATCACTACTTTCTCTTGACTTTCGAATGCTACAATATTTTTGAGTTAATAATAGTCAGTCAATTCAGTTCAGTTTCTGAGTTGTGTCCGACTCTTCACATCCCCATAGACTGCAGCACGCCAGGCTTCCCTGTTCATCACCAACTCCCGGAACCTACTCAAACTCATGTCCATCACATCGGTGTTGCCATCCAACCATCTCATCCTCTGTCATCCCCTTCTCCTCCTGCCGTCAATCTTTCCCAGCATCAGGGTCTTTTCCAATGAGTCAGTTCTTCGCATCAGGAGGCCAGAATATTGGAGTTTCAGCTTCAGCATCAGTCCTTCCAATGAATATTCAAGACTGATTTCTTTTAGGATGGACTGGTTGGATCTCTTTGCAGTCCAAGGGACTCTCAAGAGTCTTCTCCAACACCACAGTTCAAAAGCATCAATTCTTCAGTAATTCTTAAATGTTCAGCTTTTTATAGTCCAAATCTCACATCCATACATGACTACTGGAAAAACCATAGCTTTCACTAGATGGACTTTTGTTGGTAAAATAATGTGTCTGCTTTTTAATAAGCTGTCTAGGTTGGTCATAACTTTTCTTCCAAAAAGCAAGCATCTTTTAATTTCATGGCTGCAGTCACCATTTGCAGTGATTTTGGAGCCCCCAAAAATAAAGTCTCTCATTGTTCCCATTTTTTTCCCATCTATTTGCCATGAAGTGATGGGACCAGATATCATGATCTTAGTTTTCTGAATGTTGAGTTTAAAGCTAACTTTTTC